>NC_061508.1:97608936-97664394 GCF_022539505.1 Lolium rigidum
GTGTTTGCAAGAACACCTGGTGCCACTATGTACGGACAGCCGATGGTGTATGTGAAATTTATTTCAGCTAGTGATGATGCCGGAAGCAGTAGGAGCGCTGCAGAGGAGCAGCTGTCCATCACCGTAGGCCCTAGCACCGGCCCGTCGGAGCAGCTTTCCATCACCGCTGCTCCTAGCAGCGGCCCATCGAAGCAGATTCCTAACCACCATAATGCTGATCCAGGATATTGGTATGCGGTCGTCGACATCAGCGAACACGTGGAGGGATTGACCAAGGCGTTGGATGATGGCGCTCGTTCATCTTCGTCCGAATCCTCATCGGACGAAGAAGGTGCTGGTCCTTCCCAGAGGGTGGTTCCAGGTCCAATGGACCTTGACTTCTTACAGACCATGACCATAAGCAATGAATTTCGCTATGTTCCAAGCCTAGGAGAGGCAACTCTGCTAGTTGGGCAAAGTTTTCCTGACAAGGACTCCGCTGACCAGGCAATAAAGAGGTATGCATTGGGCATATCTCGGGAGCACATAGTGAAGCGGTCTGATCGAAGTAAGCTAAAAGTGATATGTGTCAAATTGAATGAGGGGTGCAGGGGGAGAGTGATCGATCGAAAGAGCTCTGGGGTATGTCAGCCCTGGCATATCTCAAAAATAGAACCACATAGTTGCGAGCACGTTGGGGCTCTGGATAAGAACCGCAACGTCACCGCAAAATATGTGTCACATATCATGCAAGTGGCGGTGGAAAAATACATCAATATAAGTGTGAAGACGCTGCAAAAGACTCCAGAAGATCAGATTGGCTTCTATGTCAGCTCCAGAAAGGCAAGGCGTGGCAAGGAGGACATTTTCCAGAGGATGTATGGCACATATGAGGAAGCATGTGACCTAGCCCCCAGACTGCTCCATCAGATATCGTCAAGTAACATGGGGACTCAAGTATGCAGGAGACAACGTCAAAACCCTAGGGAGCAAAATGAAGAAATACTTGACCATTTATTCTGGGCATTCCCCTAGGCTATACATGCATTCCAACACTGTCGTCCGGTGTTGTCAATAGATGGTACCTTCCTCACTGGAAAGTACAAGGACACACTCATGTTGGCGATCGCAGCAGACGCAAACAATCAGCTCCTTCCTATTGCATATGAATTGGTGGAGAGCGAGAACAAAGATAGCTGGTTCTGGTTCATGTGCTCCTTGAAGATTTCAGTTGTCGGAAATCGCTCCGATGTTTGCATCATCTCTGATCGCAACACGGGGCTATTGAGCATGCTCGAATTTACGAAGGTGGCACAAGATCCTGAATGGGTGTGGCCCGATCTAGAGACAAGGTGGTGCATGCGGCATTTGGCAGCCATTTTTTACTCAAAGTTCAAGAACAAGGATTGGTTCAAGCTGTTCAAGAGAATTTGCATGCAGAAGACAACATCGAAGACGAATGAAATTTGGAGTAAAATCAATGCAGAAATTGAGCGTGCTTTCTTGCCACAAAGAGAAGATCGGAGGGGTCGTACCACGACAGTTAACTTGTCTACATGGATTGCCGAGAGTTGCCTCGATTTTAGCAAGTGGGCGCTTGCTTACGACTCTAGGGCTCGGTACGGCATAATGACCACCAACATGTCAGAGGTGTACAATGGCGGGTTGAGAGGTGTGCGCGCCCTCCCTATCACGACGCTGATTATTGAAACTTGGAACCGGACTTTGTCGTACTTTGCAGACAGAGTCCAGGTTGCCAACGCTCGGGACGCAATGAACAAGCCATGGTCTGAAAAGATGCCACGACATCTCGATGAGAAAGCAAAAAAATCACAAAGCCATGGTTTCTATCAAACTAACGCACTTAGGAATAAGTGGGAAATACATGTACGCGCCAAGTTTGTGAGAGGCCACCACAGAGGCTTAAGAAAGCATGTTGTCACCCTCGGACCTAGCTTGAAGAACAGCTTGGTGTTCCATTTTCTATTAACACCCGCAGTGGGCACCGTCCTAGGGGTGTGCCTCTGAGCTGGCTAGTCACCCATTTTGCTAACTTACCTGCCAATGCAGATAATGTCACGCTAGCACAACATCTATTTGCATATGTGTTGTATCTCTTAGGTATAATGTTTCCTTCGTCACATGGTGACGTTGTTCTCCCCAGTTTAATTACAATTTCCCAAGAGATAATAGAAGGCCCCTTAACTCCCAAACCCATATACAGCTTTGGTTCACCCATGCTTGCTCATACATACAGGGGGTTATGTCACGCCACCCAGAAAAAATCTAAGGGCCACATACTTGCTGTCAGCTATGAGTTTCTTCAGCTATGGTCATGGGAGTACCTTCTTGTTGGACGTCCCCACATATCCAACGGGCGTCCCACCTATCCAACATAATCCGCCCATACAATTTTGGCCACGCTATACATGCCCTCTGACATTTGGATCTCGTTGAGTACATGCTTGAAAAAGTGGTCAACAAATGTGGTACACGGTTGTTACCCGGAGTACCACCAGGAGTTTGAGGGGCTAGAGGATCACATGATCATATGGAACCCATGGACGGATGATGTCGCCGTGTGGGGTGCTCAGCCAGCAGCACCTGATATGTATACAGGCTCCGGCTTGTGGTTGACACGCTGCAACCTCCTCTATCTTTGGATGGTTGAGACATCCAAAGAGCGTGTTATGTGGCAGTTTGGTCTCTATCAGGTAGTTCCACCACCATTACCGAGGCGACTTGACGATCTAATTCACAAGTAAGTGCGCTCATTTCAATATAAAATATATTGCATTTTATTTATGACTTACATCTTTGTAATTAAATATTTTATTTTCATTTCAAGCAAGATAATAAAGATTTGAATTGTGCCGACTGGAGCAATCGTAATAGACAGTAGATAGAGCTGTGTATTAATAATGCGGCATCCGATATAGTGCTGGAACATATGTATGTTGTGTATTAAATTGGTTCGATTATTTTCATACATGTGCTAACGATAATTAATTTTTATATTGGTAGACCATATAATGACGACACATATGACCACTACAATCAGTGTTATCGCAGTAGCACAAGGATTTTGCTCACCGGTCCTCCACCAGAGAGGACGACACATTACACATAGGCCGAGTAGCTGGTTCGAGGGACTGAACGGACAACAACATACCATCGCGAAACCTCGGTACTTGCATTTCTTTAAAAATATTAGTTCATTGCAATTAAAATTAATATTCACAACATTTTCTCGTACTTTGAGTTTTCTATTTTTAGATACGCGAATATAGTGAGATCGCTCGGTCTGCATCGGATGCTTTGTGGCTGCGAAACGTGAATAGCCCTGGAGGAAAGTCCTTGATTAGGCGTATTTTTGATACGACCATGAACGGGCTTAAAAGATTTGGTTGCGCTCGAGATGATGATATTGTTACGCGAGCGTATGACATGCCGGAGGCACCATCGTCCAGACCCAGTATGGCGCGTATGAGCCAAACTCCTACCAGAATCCATCATATGCACTCGTCGACTCATCTCTACTGGACCGCTCACAATCAGCTCGCATATCTCCACCCCATGCTGCCACACAGGTATTATCAGATACATCTAAATTAGAAATGGTTGTATGCTCTTCTACAAGATTTACAAAAATATCATCTTCTGTGCACTAAAAATAGGAGGAGAATATTTTCTCTACTAATCCGTTCGGGAAACGATATTCATACACCAAAGGGGAGACTTCAAACATCGACAACGCCACTGATTGTAGTTAAAATAAATATTCACAACATTTTCTCGTACTTTGAGTTTTCTATTTTTAGATACACGAATATAGTGAGATCGCTCGGTCTGCATCAGATGCTTTGTGGCTGCGAAACGTGAATAGCCCCGAAGGAAAGTCCCTGATTAGGCGTATTTTTGATACGACCATGAACGGGCTTAAAAGATTTGGTTGCGCTCGAGATGATGATATTGTTACGCGAGCGTATGACATGCCGGCCGGAGACACCGTCGTCCAGACCCAGTATGGCGCGTATGAGCCAAACTCCTACGCAGAATCCATCATATGCACTCGTCGACTCATCTCTACTGGACCGCTCACAATCAGCTCGCATATCTCCACCCCATGCTGCCACACAGGTATTATCAGATACATCTAAATTAGAAATGGTCGTATGCTCTTCTACAAGATTTACAAAAATATCATCTTCTGTGCACTAAAAATAGGAGGAGAATATTTTCTCTACTGATCCGTTCGGGAAACGATATTCATACACCAAAAGGGAGACTTCAAACATCGACAACACCACTGATTTTACAAATAATCACTCACACAACATAAAATTACGCCTATTATTTACGAACCTTTTCCATAGGCAGCAATCTTTTGAACCTAACTGGTCAGAGTTGGAAGCTGGACTCGGCTACGATATGCTTCCTCCATAGGTTCCTTCAATTTTAATATATAATTTCTCCCGTAAAAAATATTCATGCCTATTACTTACAACTCATATTTTTACGTAACAATCTTTTGATCTTGCTTGGCCCAACATGATAGCTGGTTTCAGCCACAATATGGTCCCACCACAGGGTCGTGAGCATATGCAGCAAGAATATTATGCCTGATCTTCTAGTCAACCTGACAATCAAGGGATATTTAATTAGCTGATATTATGAGCGGAGACGAAAGTTTAATTCCTCCAGCGACACAATTTCACCACTGCCAGCATAGATGATGACGATGAAGAGTACGGCCGAGGTTTGCGCCAACATCATCCACCACGTCGTTTGTCGTCTTCTGGTGCTAAGCAGAGACCACCACGCCGTCGTCGACAAGCGTGATATGTTGAGAACTTTGACATATTACTATTATTTCTATCTATGTATGACCTATGTATGAGACATATGTGTACGTATGTTTATGAGAGACACATATTTCTATAATTTCACATAATTATTCAACAAGTACTTCAAAATAAGATACATCAACATGCAAAAAATACAACATAAAATTAAGTTACTATTGAAATGAAGATACATCGGCACTGCCAACACCACAACTTAAAATAATCGCTACGAGTAACATTATAAGCTTCACTTTTCCCTTCTTCTTGCTCTTTGACGATGAACTATCCTTGCCCTTCTTGCTCGGTGGCATAAAATCATCGTCTGAGTCAACGCTAGCGGATGCAGCGCTCTTCCCCTTGAAAATTTCATTGCTCCTTGCCAGGCTCCTCGGCGTGAAGACTTCTCGGTCCTCCTCGGTCAAGGAAGCCCACGTTTTTTAGGTAAAGGGAATATATTAATATCAACAGATACCAATTACACCCAGCCTCTGCAATAACGCCACATCCTAATTGCAGTACGGATGCACACAGCCAAAAAAGAGTAAAGAAAACTAAGAAGTAAAAGTCCCGCTACAACATTCTAGACCTAGTAACAACAATACAACCACCACCGTAACAACACCTAAAGTACAGACTCTCCAAAAGCGACGCCTCCAAGAAGGGAACAGTGCACCAGCACCGTCGTCGCCCGACCAAAGGTCTTAGGTTTTGACCCTGAAGATAGTCCCCACTCTCAAAATAATGCCTCCAACAAAGAAACTTGCCAGACACAACCAGTTAAGGCCAGACCTTGGGTTTTCACCCTGAGAGGTAAGACTCTAAACTTCTCATGTGCTGCCGCCCCCACATGCATACCACAGCTGCAGAGCCCGGAACGCCAAGCAGATCCCTCAGCATCACGGAGACTCGGACCTCCTTTAGCCATTCCACCAATCCGGCCTTCATTATATTCCTTCTTCTGACTTCACCATGGACCAAAAAGTCACCTGATGTCGACACGGAATAGAGCTTCGCGCCACTCCCTCCAGAACCAAACGGACGGAATAAAAACATGGGTGCACGCGACCGAATACCACCCGATCCAGCAAACTGCAGGCAAAAGATGCACTCTTCCATTCGCCAGCGGAGCTTTCCAGAACTCATCTCTCCAGCCAGATCAAAGCAAACTGACCTCCGGAAGATCTTCATCCTCGCATGCGAGAAACCCGAGGACCGCCACCAAAAACAAAGCAAGATCAGCAACCCCACGCCGACAATCCCTCCTGCCAGATCACCAAGGAAGAGGACAGCGACGCGGATCATGCGTACCGCCGCCAAACCGTTACCAGGGGCGGAGGCCGCCACCGCTCCACCGAATCCTCCATGGCTACCGACGGAGAGCCTCAGGCCCCGTCCAAATAGCCGTGCCGCCCGGCTTCCTCCACCGGCGCTACATCACCTCTAATTGAACGTCGCCGCGGAAACCCTCTTCTCCACTCGTCGATTCGTCAGGCCGGGACCGGTGCCGAGGCACGGGGGCCAGGGCCCAGGCCATCGCCGGGCCGGGGCCGGCAGCGGCAGCGGCTGAGGGCGACGGGCGGCGAGTGGCTGTGGGCGCGGGGGAGGAGGAGCCTCCGCCGCCACCCGGGAGGGGGCGGGAGAGGGAGGCGGCGGGTTAGGGTTATTCACTAATCAAGGAAGCCCACGTAAAGGGATACCTTGCAAATTCTTCTTGTCTCTTCTCCTCCTTTGGTTTCTTCTTCTCAAACCTAGCATGCAACCTAAGAAGCTCTTGTCGTATTTCCACCGGAGTTCGACCAGGCATACCTGCGTGCCTCGAAAAAAGCCTACCTACCTCGATGAGGAGGGTCACATTCGTGACCAGATCTTCGACATTGTCTATGTTATTGGCACTCATAACTGAAGAAGAAGAGGAGAGAAGAGGAGCACCCATAAATCTAGTAAAACTACGATCGCCAGGAGGAGCCATCTTGGAGCGACTACGATTGTCTTCAACAAATGAATGCCCGGGGAGGGGTTTTATAGCACGCGGCTCAGAGAAACGGCGGGAAATCTTGGCGGGAATTCATGGCGGGAAATTTTAGCGGAAAAAAATATGGCGGGAACTTTTTGCGGAAAACATTAGACGCGAACTTTTTCCGGGAAATCAACATTTATTATTAATACATCTGACGAAATAAAGATGCAAATATAACTTAAATTAAAATACGGCTAATCACTACAATGAAATTTAAGATACAACGAGAAAGTAAAACTGAAATTAACATACCGTAGCTACTACAACAGATCACTCAATTCGCCCTGCGTCTAGCGTGGCCATTTTCTATCCTTATCGCCGCGTTCTTATGTTGCCTGCGCCTCAGCAGCCCTTTCTCTTAATATCTTCCTTTACGCTTCATGGGCCTCCCTGCGCACCTCTTCCTCCGCATACCTACGTGCAGCCTCATCATTCATCCGCTTCTCATTTACCTCACGATTTTGAACTTGCTCCGTTCTTATTTTTGTATCTATCTCTCTCTCACTGCTTTATCATTAGCAATAGCATTTTTTCTATGCTCGTCCTCATGGAACCTTGCCCATGCACGCCGATGTTTTTCCTCCACCTCACGGCGCACCCAATCCAGCTGCTCCTGGTATATCTAGTGAAACCAGTTGCAAAGGGGCGGGGGAGACTGCAACAAAAATAAGACGATTAATAAACGAAAATTATTGAAACATACCGCAGGTCTAGAGGATTTTTAATCATGTTTTTAGAACATACCGCAGGCCTCGAGGACGATGAACTTATTTGTGCGGGTGGATCATCATCATAATAGCGCACATGAAATATTTCATGCCGAACTTATCATAAAAATCCACCACCTCCTTCACCTTCGCAAGGCGGCCGCACCAACACCTCTCTGTTCTAACCCTCGGTGGCAAGCTTGAATTCTTCCCCTTCATCGGCCTAAAATCCTGATCCGAGCAAGGCACACTCATGCTGGCTAAGGTATGAGGACTTGTGACTTGTGTACCAAATAACATCGACGCATGTTTTTATAGAGAACTGGACAGATCGCGCGGGAGAATTAGACGGGAAATTACTGCAATTAGCAAAAAAGCGAAGCAATCATCAAAAAAAGAATCGTGGGAATGAGTGCTTGATGTCGGCCATCTGAAATAAAGCATGTGAATCAACACGGGCAGGCCTTCCGCGCAGTGTGGGGCCAGCAGCAGACCTGCCGCCACTGATGGTGAAGGCAACCCTTCACGTCAGTGTGCCACCACCTGCTAGGGCGGCAGGTTCCACCTGTCGAAGGCGTCGTTAACGGCTAGTTCGGCAGCCCAACATGCCGCCACACGCCACGGCGGCAGGGCGTGCCACCACAGCCGGCGGTGGCAGCCTACACGTGTCAGCTGGCGAGCATGCCGCCACGGCAGATTTGTCGATTGCACTCAGAGGTGGTCCTTTTTGCCATTTCAGTGGGGCTGGTGGTCTCTTCTGTCAGAATTTCGATGACATGAGACGTCGAAAGCACAAGGCGCCAAAAGCATCCTTCGGTCGGTGCGCATGGCAGCGCTCCATCTATCACCTTTGTAGTCTTCTGGTGGACCTCCGACCTAGCACTCACACGTTTGCAGCAAGGTTACATGTGTCCCAACTCCCAATGGCATGATAGGTCAAAGGTTCAGATCTCACGTTTCCGGTCAAATATTTATGCCTCATGAATCGTACATACTGTTTTTTTTTTGAAAAAAAGCATGTATTTTTAATATTGTAGAGATATCAATTACACTCGGCCTTCACAATAACACATTGCCCTAACAGCATTATGATGCACACAGCTAAAAGAAAGAAAAATTACATAAAAGAAAAATCCTGATATATTCCTTGGAGCAGGAGAACTGACACCACCGAGACAACACTAGAAGATCAACAAAGTACTCACTCTCAAAACAATGCCTTAGGCTTCCATAAAGCCATTAGAGCATCTCCAGGGGCCGACGCAAAATAGACGCTAATAGTGTCCGTTTGTCGGACCGCAGACACCAAATTGGTTGCCGGACCACCACTGTTGGTTTGCGTCGGGTAGCCCCACCGGCCCGATACATTTTAAAATTTGGATTTTTTTCATTGATGTAAACAAACACATAGATTTTTGTTATGTGTTTTGAGACATACATAAACTTGAAACAATGCAAAATAAGAGAATCTAACTAGTGGGTTGTGATGGTTCTCGCCTTCTTCGCTACGAAGAAAGAACATCCAGTCACCCAAACTAGAGTTCTGGGCGTGCACACCTCTTCGATGTGATGGAAGAACAACATTCAGAAACCTAAACTAGTGGCCTCAACTGGCACATGATATCTTCGCTGTAAAAAAAGAACACCCTGAAACCTACAACTGGTCCTAGTTATCTTCGCCATAGTTGTCGATGTCTTCGCCAGAGTCGTCGATGTGGTAGTGTCTGCGACAAGATGAGTCGTTGAACACACTGGCGCGTATGTCATCATCGCATTTGTAGCGGCAGAGCAACAGACATCTGACCTCCAGGCTGTGAGTGCGATCAAACTTTTCGAAGCCAGCGTCGAGGTACATCTTACCTTGCATTGCGCATCAAACATCACCTTGACAGGTCACCGGATGACAAATAATTATATGTCAACCCTTGGCAGTATCAATCCATGGGATCTCATACTCAATATATATTATCTAATGTCGACCCTTTGATTGTGCTCATCTATTTATGATCAACTATTGCACGCCCTAATAATGTATTATGCATGATTTCTAAAATAAAGGAACTACTAAAAATTGAATAATATTTATTTGTATCACCGCTCTGATGGCTTAACGATACGCCAGAGTATACATATTGACTCAATGCAGGTTCACACCGCATAATGCACGTACCATCCAATGATAAAAAGTAGTAGAAGTATAGTTACTATGTAAAATACACGTTGCACGATATATATGGTTGAACGGTACACACTAAAGTAGATCATATGTCAACCCTTTGCAGTATCAATTCATCGGATCACGAACAAACTCTATTCTTCCTAAAATCAAGGATTTTGATATGTTCTTACTAATCTATTCATGATGACTGATTGCACGACCAAATAATTTATTATCCACGACATTTTAATCAATGAACAACTAAGCATATCGAACAAAATGTTTCTTTATTTCATTTGTCTAATAGCTTAAAAATATCATTGAGAGTATACATGAATTCAAGGCAGCTTCACCTAACCAATGAACCTAATAAACATACCGACCAATGTGAAAAAGTAGTAAAGTTATAGTCCCTCTGTAAAAATCACTTTGCACGGTACTTGGTACATTTAAAATAATTATAACTCGGCCCATGACATAATCAATTCATTCGATTCCATACAGATAAAGTTTTTCAATGTCTATGTTTCTATAATCCTCTTACTAACCTGTTTATGACATGAATCGTTGCATGTACAAATAATTATTACTTCCTCCATACGGGTTTATCATGTTATTACGTACTTCAAGATAAACTTTGGTTTAAGAAATGAGATATTAGCCATGAAATTATATCATTAGAAATTTATTTTAAATATGAAGTCAATGATATAATTTCTATGGCATAAATATTATATTTTGTTGACCTAATTAATCATCAAAGATTTTTTTCCCAGTTACAATAATCATATGAATTCAGATGTAACTTTTAGTGTAGATACATGGGAGACCGTATCCAAAATCCAACTTTATCGGAAAATGATGCCGTTTTGCAAACTATGTTAAAATTCATGTTTCTTATTTTTCTTTAAAATTAGATTATATAATATATGAACATATCAAAAGAATTTAAATTTTGATGTTTCTATCATTTTCTTTTATTTCTTTCAAAACTGGAAAGGCGATCTAGGGGGTACCTAGTACCGGTGTACCACTACATTGGTGTGATAATAAATCGTAATAAACATACCAGCCAGTGTGGAAAAAGTAGCGCAATAATAGTCAGTCTGTAAAAATCACTTTGCATGGTACTTGGTACATGTAAAATAATTATAAGTCAACCCATGCGTGGATGAATTGAGCTTGCCGACCACCGTTCTGACTCGCCGGAGGATAGGCGGAGCCAAATCGAACAAAGACCGACAAAATCTAGTTGGGAATCATGGTCTTCTACAAGTTCGGTGCCGTATCGGTGTGGCAAGCTCCACCATGGCATCCATGGAGGACCACCACATCGGAGTTCTCCCAGCCGCTTGCTAGTGGAGTGACTTTTGAGGAGGACATGGGGGCAGCAGTGTTGCGTCCTCTAGGCTTGGGCCGACGGAGGAGGACCCCCACACCAAGGTCCCTTGCCTCGGTCCGTGGAGAACCACCGGACCAGAGTTCTCCCGCCCACTTCACGGATGGGCGGCTTTCGAGGCGGAGATGTGGGGCGCCAGTGCATTGGTAAACTTTTGCGGGTGTCGGGATTGGGAGTCACGGAGGAGGATGGCCGCGCGGAGTTTCCATCACGAAGCCACGGACGAGGGACAATGCAACGGTCGATATCTTCCTCTCCAGGGACACACGGTTCCGCAGCCATCGCTTCGCACGCGATGGTCGGTTCCATGGGCTCACCCCTGAGATCTTCACTTGTCGGGGTGGGTGCTCGGGGCACCCGGACAGAGGGCCGAAGTAGCCGCTCTATCAGCACTTCTGGAGGAACGCCTCCCCTGGATGATGCGAACTTGGATAGATCATCATCTACGATGTTGCATCCGCGTGGAACATGTTCCAGCTTCATAACCTCCTCCACTTATGGGGCCATCTGTGGAGAATCATAGTCCTTGTTGATTTGGTTCACCACCAACTAGGAATCCCCGCGACCGACCAGGCGTTTGATACCCCGATCTTTCGCAATCCTAAGACCAGCAAGTAGACCCTCGTACTCGGTGGTGTTGTTGGTCGAGTACTCTCCGTGGTAGAGCATCTGGACCACATACTTTATTTGCTCTCCAGTAGGCGACACGAGGAGCATGCATGCCCCGAGCCATTGATCAAGTAGGAGCCATCGAAGTACATGATCCAGTCACGTAGGTCGGCTTCCCTGGGAAAGAAGACGTCGCTTCTTCATCTTCATCCCCCGAGGTGGGGGTCCACTCGGCGATGAAGTCAGCCAAGACGTTGCTCTTGATGACTTGGGTGTGGACGAAGTGGAGGTTGAGCCCAAGGATAGCTCCATGGCCCACTCCCTATGTTCCTTTTATCCAGAAAAAAAACCTGGTTTGACCAGCCACTTGCCCGCTTTGTTGCTTCAAATTTTGTCAGGCTTGAGTGGTTACTTTTATCTTGTATATTTTGTAATCTCTCAATGCATCGCTATCAGGACAATATATACGTCTCCACCGTACGGGCATCTCCAGCGGTCCAACACCAAGTGGAAAGTGTTCATTTGTGTTCTCCCGGTCATAAATGGGTAAAACCCTAGCCAGCAGCTCGACGTAAGCTGAACATCGTGTCCGCCATGACGTATTCATGGCCCAAATTTAGAGTGGGAAGGCTTCAGTGTGGACGCGTGATGGGCCGATTTGTTGTCCACCCTACGCATGTCGGCCGGTCATTGACACAAAAAATAAGTAAATGTGATTAATATACTTTTGCCAAAATGACCATCTTAACACAGATGGTTAAAGGTTGCTAAAGTAAATTAGGATGACCGTATCTACTCGCCATTGTGCGGCCTAACATGGCCGGGCTACTCGCAGTCGCGTGTCCTACAAACTACCGGCATTGCCCGACGACCCGGCACTGTCGGAGCTCAGACACAAGGCGTAAACCTCACTCTCATCCTGCACCCAGCGGTGGGCCACCTCGTCCTCCCGATGGAGAAAGGACCGCTCCGCTGCGGTGAGGACGATATCACGATCGCGGTGTCTCGAATCCGCCTTGACTCTGTGATGCACTAGCCATGCGCTAGAGTGGCATCTCAATGTGCCCTCTATGCCTGCATGGTGGCCTCCATGTAGACATCATAGCGGGATTGGTCCCATCGCACAACCTCCATCGCCTCGGCCATCGCCGCGGTAACATCCTCCATCTCACAGCTCTCCCGGTCCACCCACGGCTGCCCTCGCCGCCTCGCCACCACCACCTCCTCATGCGCCGGGTGGTGATGCGCCACCGGGGACGACAGCTCGGCCGCCTGCCTGACTGCTCTATGGTCCATGCGGACTTGCGTCGCCTACGCCCTGGCCTTCAGGTGGTCGGCGTCCCGCTGGACACTCTCGAACGATGCGAGCACCGCCTCGGCCGCCACGCCCATGGAATCACCTTCGCCGAAGTCGTCGAATGCGTCATAGTCGTCGGTATCGAGATCGACATGCTCGGCGTCGATGGGCGTTGGCAGCGTCGCGCCGCTTGCCACGTGGCGAAGGGCTGATGCGATTATCCCAGCTGCAGCCCCGCATCGGAGAGCTTGACCTCCCTCCTGTGCACGTCCGTGTTGGCCATGATGGGGCAGACCCTGCCGGGTCACGGAGTACCAACTCAGCGAAGACTCGTTCCTCCTCCTTGGCGATGGCCGCCTGCGTTCCGGCCTCCCCTTCCTCCCCCATACCCTCCACATATAGCTCGTGTAGCTCAGTCTTATCGGGTGTATGCAACTGTCTCTTCTGACCCGTGTGTCTCATGTGGCATTGTCAGTGGAGTCTAGGCCATTCGGATATCGGGCGCACGCCATCTCGAACAGGCGGCTCTAGGTGCGGTGGTGCTCGGCCATGGCTTCTAGGTTGCTTCTAGGGTTTTTGAGCTAGGGCTTTGCCCTCGTCGTTGGGTCACCGCCCATTTATAGGTCCGTAGGGCGGGAACACATATCGCGCATGGGAAATGCGCGACCAAGCCCGCCAAATGAGTGGCTGCACATGGGAGATGGTAGACCTTGCGCGGGAACCAGTTTTCGCGAGCAGCAGGGCTCGCGGGGATGGTAATCACCTTTACCATATGCTAATGTTGCCAAAAGAAAATAATTTGGGCCACTGGGTTGCCCTAGACGTAAACGGACAGATGGACCCATTCAACTGATTTTGGTGTTTGTGGCCAGACCCAAACAGAAGTGTCTCTTTTGCGTCAGCTCGATGCAGATGTTCTAACTTAGGGTGTGTTTGGCTGAACTGTAGATTCTGATAAAGCTGGTGTAAACGTGAACTGTGGAAAAGCTGATGTGAGTTGGGAATTGTGAATTTTCCGGAAGTTGTTTGGTTGTATCAATTGTGAACTGCAGGTTTGATTGAAAAATATCTGAAATACCCCTTAGACTCCGAAAGACTGTTTATATGTTAATTGATCGGAAAAATTATATGTGCGATGATTAATAAGTAAATTACTGAGACTTTTATAAATTTTGGAATGTTTCATACTTATAGATAATATGAATAGAAAGAGATGTCTTCAAATAATTACGGTAGACTGTTTGACATAAAAGACATGGTTCACGTCAAATGTTCTCCTTTAATATGCGCCACTTTTGCATGTCTCAACGCAATGTGAATCGCTCATCCTGGCAATCCCAGATATATATATCTAGTTTATATCTTCAATAAAGATGGATGCCACTATTCTATACATTGGCAGTTCTGTCTTGAGTCTTGAAAACTACTGATCAAGTATAGGTTATTGCCAACCTGAAGTACTCCAAGTACGATCACCTCGCGTAAATTTTCAGCGAGTACAAACTTCACCGCGATGGAAGCTGGTCTCTGCTGGCTGCGAATCGGTGCGCCATTTGGTCTTGCGGGAATCTGCAGCGTTTGAAAAATCTGGTACCGTACCTAAAAAATCTTTTAGTTCGGATTTTATTTGTATATTTTAATCTCTCAATGCATCGCCATCAGGACTATACGTGTCTCTACCATAACTTAGCCCAGCTCATGGTGCAGGCCACTACTTGATAATTTTATAGTCTTTTGGTGTGGTGTGTCAGGCTTATGGTTCTTAGGCCATCGCTCCATGCAGCAGATACTTCACAGCAAGTCTATAAAAGGAGCTAGTAGTGTGGTAGTGGTCGACACAAGGCAAATCGAATAAACTGCCCGCAATGGAGGTTTCATTATCCTTTTGTTTCGTTGTCCTGTCAACGCTACTAGCCATTTGGTTGTTGAAGCTCTTCGTCTCCGGCGGAAACACCAAACCTGAAAAGTCTCTGAAGCCTCCTGGGCCATGGACTCTCCCGATCATCGGCAGTCTCCACCACCTCATCAGCACCCTCCCACACCACAAGATTAGAGAGCTGTCTCGCCGTCACGGGCCTGTGATGTCCATCAAGCTCGGGGAAGTGCCCGTAGTCGTTGTCTCCAGTGCCGAGGCGGCCGAGCTGGTGCTCAAGACAAACGATCCCTTGTTCGGGAGCCGGCCGAGCAGCCCGACAATGGAAATCGCCACCCGTGGCGGAAAGGGCATCGTCTTGGCCCCTTACGGCGAGCGGTGGCGCCAAGTCCGCAAAGTCTGCACCGTGGAGCTCCTCAGCGCCAAGCAGGTGAAGCGCATGGAGGGTATCCGGACTAAGGAGTTGGGAAACCTCCTACGCTTCATCACTGAATCCAGTAGGGATGATGCCACCATCAACGTTAGCGACAAGGTAGCTTCACTTACCAACCATCTGGTCACAGTTGGGGTTTTTGGCGGCAAGTTCACACGGCAGGATGAGTACTTGCACGAGTTGGACAAAACCATGGAGCTTATTAGCGGCTTCGCCCTCCTCGACCTGTTCCCATCCTGGTGGCTGCTTCGCTGGATCAGCAACAGCGAGCGCCATGTAAGGAGGAGCTGTCGCCGTCTCGAAGGCATGGTGGCCGACATTATCAACGAGCGCAAGGCAGTGCGATCTGCCAGCTACAGTGCCCGCAGCACCGACGACGAGGACCTGCTGGATGTACTGCTCAGGTTGCAGGAGGAGGACTCACTGGCATTCACTCTAACCACAGAGATTATAGGCGCTGTCTTGTCGGTGAGTATTTTTATTTCTATTTACTAATGTGAATTCCTCATGACAATGGTGGTTAATTAGATCCTCGCTTCCATAATAGTAGTACTCATTAGTAAATAGGATACTGTTGTAATCAATATAAATACATTAATTGTAACAACATCTTATATTATGGGACGTTTGGAGTAATTGTTAATCCTTGTCGCGATGCCATGATCACTTCAAGGTTAGATAGATGTATTAACTCTTAATTTTTTAATCTCTGCATGGAATAGCAGAAAATTTTGCATCCTAGGTTCCACACGAAACACAGAGTTGCCAGATTCATCAATTGGGACTCTTTGGTTAGGCTTATTACTGGTTTTATTTTTCATTTTTGGCTTATAAGCCACAAAAGCATCTAAGTAGGTACTTTTGACTTTAGCTTCTAGCTTTCGACTAGATGTTTCTATATGATGAAATAGGAAAAAAGATAAAATCAAAATGACCTATTTAGATGCTTTTGTGACTTATAAGACTTTTTGTTGTAACTTCCTCTCCCACTCCCTCAATGTTGGCTTCCTAGAAAAAACAAAACAAATAGTTAAATACATGAATATATTTATGCTTTTGTTCACTTTAAACTTATATTTTCTACTTCCTTGTATTTGATTATGGGTGTATGCCACTACCATCATCTCTAGGACATATTTGGCGCTGCCACCCATACCACATCATCTGTTTTGGAGTGGACTATGTCGGAGCTAGTCAACCACCCCGAAGCTATGTCAAGGGCACAATTAGAGGTCCGTAAGGTCCTAGGCGAAGGTCGATCAGTTATTAACAATTTTGACCTTGCTGAAATCCCCTTCATTCGCATGGTTATCAAAGAGACTCTGAGGATGCATCCACCCGCCCCTCTACTCCCCCGCCTCACAAGGGAGGATTCCAAAATTATGGGTTATGACCTGCTTGAAGGCACCAACGTATGCATTAATGTCTTCGCAATTTCAAGAGATCCAAAGTACTGGGAAAATCCTGAAGAGTTTAAACCCGAGAGGTTTGAGAACAGCAACAAAGATTACTATGGAACACATTTTGACTTCACTCCCTTCGGGGCTGGACGGCGCCAGTGCCCTGGGATCCAGTTCAGCTCATCAGTCATGGAGGTTATACTAGCCAACTTGCTATATCACTTTGATTGGATGCTCCCTGATGGAGCTTCAATTGACATGTCCGAGAAATTTGGGTTGGCTGTGGGCAAAAAGCATGCCCTGAAACTTAAAGCAATTCCATACGTGGTTAAAAGTCATGCAGCTGAAGCGACCCAGTAAACTTGAATCTCTACATGGCAAATGTATGATGACACATGTCCAAGTCCAGCGCATGATCATATTAATGCGCTTTACATTTATGTTTTCTCATGGACCTTTGTTGGCTTTTTTCAGTTTATTCATTATGCGGTACTTTATTTAGTAAATCAATAAAGTTGGTTTGGTTATTCGAAATTTTTAGGCCCATCTATATTTTGAAATATTATGGTGTTGTAACGCTATGTTCTGTTATCTTTAGTAATAAAAAATACAATAGGGGGTGTTTGGTACATAAAATAACCGGACTAATGTTTGATACGTTAAAAAAACCTTCCTCCCCGGTTCGTCCTTCTCCTTAGCTAAAACTGGATCTCGAGCGTTTCGTTCGTCTCTTTTCAGTTAAACCGGATCGGGGTGTACGTAAAAATAACCTGGTCGATCAGCCTCCCTATGCTTCGTACGTGAAGAAACCCGTAACTTATGTTTGGTATGTGCAGAAAAATTGTTCATCCGTGCTAAAAGTCTTCCAACTCCAGTACGTACGTGGCCCGTCCCACTCCCACGTACCACGCGTCTCCGGAAAAACCGGACGTTATCCAGCGTGTTTGACCCTGATTGGAACTGGGAGTCGTTTGACATCGCCTTTTAATCAAGGGTCGTCTTCCAGATGAGTCCGTCCCGCCGTGGCGCCGATCGCCGCCGGGTGGTCTTCCAGATGTAGATGCATGTGTGAGTCCTCGCTCGCGCACGCAAGTACCGGCCGTTGGCCTCGGAGGTATACGCTGTAGCGATCTGGTTTTCTTGATTTCGTGCTTCGGCTCACTTGTCATACACAGCTACCGAATAAATTATAAATTGCAGGATATATATTTAGGCGCGGGAGGACAATGTCACGCAGCGCAGTTATCTACAACATCGACTAGACAATAATGAATGGAAGCCAGGTTAATTAGCGTCATGTGCTTTTCTGATACAGTTTTGTTCTTTTCGAAATGGGGATATACCCGGCTTCTGCATCATCATGATGCGCACGGCCTTTTATTAAATAAAAATCACGATCTTTAAGGTTTACAGCTCACACATCGCCAAGTATTGATACAAAAATCAACCAGCGAACATAGTATGACTACACATCAAACTAGCCTCCTAGCATGTCGTCAGCCAGCCTGGCACAAGATATCCTGAGCGATCATCTGGAGCCGTGTGCATCCAGAAGCCATGGCATCCCGCTGTCCCTGTGGCGAAAGGAGGGACCAAAGCTGGACCCAATGTGCCACCATATGGATAACCTGCAAAAAGTGAAAGAAATGTTTCTTGTTAAAGATAATATCATTTATGACCCTCCATATAGACCAACATAAGGCCGACACCCCAATCCGGATAAAAGCTTTCGATTGTCTATCTACTCCATTTAACCAATTAACAAACATATTAATAATATTTGATGGAGGTGGAAGATCATAAGTGAAATTACCTGTACGCCAAAGAAGTTTAGCTAAAGGGCAATCAATAAAAAGATGTTGGATGGTCTCCTGCTCCCCACAAAAAACACATCTCTTACATCCATTCCAGTTCCTCTTTGCTAAATTATCATTATTTAACAGAACCTTGTTGCTTAAAAACCACATAAAAATCTTTATCTTTAGGGAAACTTTAACCTTCCAGAGATACTTTCTCAAAAAAGGGGTATGGTCATTCATAAGATCTTCATACATAGACTTAACCGTAAACAACCCATTAGATGTCAAATCCCACTTAAAACATCATTATCTTCATTCAAATTTACCCTGATCAATTTTCGACATAATTGTAACCATGAAATCCACTTATTACCATTTAGCACCCTACGAAAAGTAATGTTCAGAGGGGTTTGTGCCAACACATGAGCAACTGTAACATTCTTGTGATGAACAATATTATACAAAGACGGATACTGGTGAGCAAGCTATGTTTTTCCTAACCAAGCATCTTCCCAAAAACGAGCACTCCTCCCGTTTCCCACTTGGAAGTAACCTCTATAAAAAAAACTCCCTCTTGACTCCCAACAATCCCTTCCAAAAGAAAGACTCAGTAGGCTTAGCCTGCACCCCAGATAGTGTCATCTGTCGTAGGTATTTATTTTTGAGCAACTCTTGCCACACCCCTTCTTCATTCATTAAGTTAAAGAGCCATTTACTCAATAAGCATTTATTCTTAATTTCTAGAACCTCAATACCTAAACCCCCTTGATCTTTGGGTCGACATACGATACTCCACTTTGTGAGTCTATATTTTCCTTTATTCTCACCAGATTGCCTAAAAAACCAAGATCGATAGTAGTTCAGATGTTTCCTTACCCCAACAGGTATTTGTAGGAAAGCCAACATAAACATAGGTAAGCTAGTTAGAACTTAATTAATAAGAACTAACCTATCACCATAGGATAATAATTTCCCTTTCCAACATCCTAATTTACTCTCATATCGGATTTCCACCGGATACCAATCAGAATTCCTAAGTTTTCTGTAATGGATAGAAACACCCAAGTATCTAAAGGGAAGTGTTCCAGCGTCACACCCAAAGATATGCCTGTACTGGTCTTCCTCTTCCTTGGCCTTTCCAAAGGAGAAAAAAATACTTTTATGAAAATTAATCTTAACTCCTGATAATTCTTCAAACAAACAAATAATTAATTTCATATTAACTGCTTTCTGGAGGTCATGTTCCAAAAAAAAGGATCGTATCATCAGCATATTGTAGCCTAGAAAGACCACCCTCAACAAGATGGGGAATAAGTCCTCCTATTTGACCATCCTCTTTTGCTCTCTCAATTAAAATGGCAAGCATGTCAACTGCAATATTGAACAACATTGGAGACAAAGGGTCCCCTTGCCGCAATATTTTTTTTTGTCTGGAAATAATGACCAATATCATCATTTACCTTAACACCGACACTCCCTCCTTGAACAAACTGTTGGACTATGTTCCCCCACTCTGCAGCAAAATCTTTCATTCTCAAGGTTTGTTGCAGAAAGGGCCATTTTACTTTGTCATAAGCCTTTTCAAAATCTATTTTAAACAACACCCCATCAATTTTCTTATTATGAAGCTCATGAATTGTTGCATGTAAAATGACCACCCCTTCTAAAATATTTCTTCCGGGCATAAAGGCTGATTATGTCGGTTTTATAACTCTTGGGGCAATCCCAAATATGTTATTTGTACCAGCCTTAGTAAATATTTTGAAACATATATTTAATAAACAAATAGGTCTATATTGTTGTATTTGTACCGCATCCTCCTTTTTGGGTAAAAGTGTTATAACGCCAAAATTCAGCTTGTATAAGGGAAACTCCCCATTACTAAACTGAACAAATAAATCCATCAAATCATCTTTTATTACTTCCCAAAACTTTTGATAAAACTCCGCCAGAAAATCATCCGGTCCAGGAGCTTTATTGACCTCCATCTGTGAGATTGCCTCAAAGACCTCCTCTTCAGTAAAAGGAGCTGTCAAGATCTCATTTTCTTCCGCTGAAATTTGCGGAATATCATGTACCACCTCCTCCATTAAAGATATATTACTTGGCACCGGTGTCCCAAATAATTTCTTATAGAATTCAGTGATATAGATTTTCAGATTATCTTCCCCCACAATAGTTCGCTCTTGTTGCTCCAATTGGAAAATTTTCTTCTTACGGTGTTTACCATTTGCTATCAAATGAAAGTATCTCGTATTATTGCCCCCCTCCTGAATATGTTTGACTTCCGCTCTTTGAGCCCATTTAGACTCCTCATCCCTTCTTAGTTTATTTAGGCTCTCATTTGCTTTCTTTAATTGTTCTTTTTCATTTGAACTCAATGGATTTGTTTCCGCTTTCAAATCTAACTGATCAATGATATGTAGCAATCTCTCTTTTTCTTGTTTATATTTTCCACTTTGATTTTTTCCCACCCCTTAAGAAATCTTCTTATATGTCTCAATTTATTCAACCAAGTATCCATCGGATTCGCTCCCACTAAAACTGATTTCCACTCCTTTACTATCATATCAAAAAAACCTCTTATCGCAACCAATGTAACTCAAAAGAGAATTTTGAATTATTACCCAGATGTGCTTTCACCCCTAAATCAATAAGTATTGGAGTATGATCTGAATCAGCTCTAGTCAAAGCTCTAACTGTTACTAAAGGAAATTTCTGTTCCCAAGAGATGGATGCTAGCACTCTATCAAGCTTCTCATATGTAGGTTCATCACGACGACTCGCCCACGTAAATTGTCTCCCCGTAAGTGATATTTCACGTAAATTTAAGTGCTTAATAATTGCATTAAAGACAAATTTTTTCTTCCCTTTTCGGTATAATATTGAAATCACCCCTATCAATATAGGTAGTGTTTCGGATTCACAAGTTCTTACCAATTCAGCCAAAAATTCAGCTTTGTGCGTATCTTGGGCAGCCCCATAGACCGGCACCAAAACCCATTCAAATTCATCTCTCTTGCATTTAACATGAAGTTTGACACAAAAGTCACCCGTGCTAACCTTTAATACCTGAAGCGTATCTGAGTTAATTCACACTAGAATACCCCCAGAACGACCATGTGGTGGTAGACAAAACCAAACAAAATTATATCCCGCAGCAAGTTGATTCAAAAAAGGTATAGAGAAGTTAGATCTCCCAGTCTCCAACAAGGCTATAAAATCTAACTTATGCTCTCTAATTTCCTCTTTGACAAACAAATGCTTAGCAGTATCCCCAAACCCCCCCGGATTCCAATTTATACCTTTAATATTCTGCATTAAGAAAAATGGTTTTTAATTCTTTTCCTCGAACTCTTACGGATATTGTTGGTATCATAAACTTTTTTCTGCCTTGTTTTCCTTTCTCTCACGGGCGGCTTAAGAGTCTCAACAGGATCCTCTACCCCCAACAGGGCATCGTCCTCCTCTACCAAATCCTCACGAAGAGTAGAAACTTTTGACATCACAAGTGTAGACAAGCCCTCTTCCTCACTCATATGCGCACTCTTATTTTTTTGCAACATTGTAAAAATTCGTTCCTCCTCTAGCAATTTAATTCCCTTAATAGATTTAGCCATATCCCCCTCCGATAAACCTAACGATACTCCTAACCGCTCATCTCTATGACTAATTTCAACATCCAGGATATTAATAATAGAAAATTTTTGGAACAGAAGATTTACCTGGACTACAAGAAGCCCCATGCATCTGTGTGTTCCTCATTGCCTTCTCCATCTGAGTCATATCCACATCTGCTCTGGTTCCCAATCTGGCGCTAGACCTGACTTCGGTGGAAGCCTTTGGAATCCCCCCAAAAGCGATAATATCCTCCAAAGTTGGTTGAGGTGGTGTAATTGGTGAACTCTCCAATAAAGATAAAGACAACGTGGGTATTGTTTTATTTGATGAATCGGAAACATGGGAAGGAGACTCACCATTAATCTCCACAGATTAGGCATCCCCCACCATCCCTTGAAGACCCATGCTATGCACCCCATCCATAGTATTCATTTTGAGAAAACCCGGAGCTCCATCTTTTGGTTGATCCAACGAGTCAGCCATTGAAAACAACCACCTGCATCATCGGTATAATTCTCATAAGATACAATTCTTGATGAAATAGTTGCCCCCTCCGGCTCAAATGAATTCAAAACCTTATTTAAATTAAAACAATCTGTAACCATACCTATGTGTACACTACCCTGGTGCACAGAAGATCCCAACGGATTTGATCCAAATTCACCAATCATCAGCTCATCATTGCCATCATTGCTCGATCATTGCCGCATCCAGTCAACACTGGCGCCACCAGGAGATCATTGCGAGGTAGGATCTTCTGCAGCATTGGAGATCATCGTGGCACAGCTGGCTTGCACGCAACCTTCACGGAGGATCCAGCCTGGGGAGCTATCGCAGCCGACCGCGTCCCCCCCCCCCCCCGTGACTGCTGTCACCCGCCTGGCTCGCTGCGACGTGCGCCGTGGTTGCCCGTTCTGCCGACTTGTCGACGCTGCCACCAGCATCGGGTAGAAGTGGGCCAGGCTGTTGTTCGACAACAATGAATGGGAGAACTGCAGTGCTGCACTGCTCCCCATGCTGGCATGCCTGCCGCCCGCGCTATCCATTGGCGCCAGTTGGCCCACTCTGCTGCTCCACTGCAACGCCCAGTGGCAGCTGCTGAGCGCGCGTCCCAAGGCCCGACCAGCCACAATCCGTAGCAGATGTATTGCCACCATCATCTACATGAAAATCAGCAGCAAAACTGTCTTTTAGCAACGTAAAATGAACATGAGATAAAGACCTACAAAATAGCTCATTCTTTCCCGAATTTGATTTAAAAGGAGGAATACCTGGATTATTAAGCTGTATATTCATTGTACCGATCTGAATTGCATCTATGGTCTGTATTTTCTCTTGCATCCCTTCAACTCCATTATGCACATGTGAATCATCATTTCCATTATTATTGGAATTTTCATCTGTTTCATGCCCTTTTTGATCCATGTCCATAGAATGCCCACCATCAATATTCCCTTGATCATGGTGTGCATCACCATTCCCATCATTACCATCAGTGCCATTAGTAGCATCAACCATGTTGACCTCCTGAGATCCTTGGACTGGCTCTACTTCAAAATGGATTTTTAAAAACCCCCTCCTAATAAACACATCACTGTCTGCAGGAATAAGTCTACTGTCCAAGCAACCAATCTTGGTCCTAAGTGCCTTGTTCTTGCGGGTAAATGCCATGTCCACATCTATTAGAAAAGCCAATGTTTTGTGTGATCGATGTAAAAAGATAAAACATATCTCACAAAAAACCTTATTTTTATCACCATAATTTATCTTTTTTACACAGCCCAAATAACAAGTCAATTTTTTATGAAAAACCTTTATGCGCATGTCGCATGTGAAGATGTAAAGCGATTTTTCGTTTGAATTTTTGTGACATTTTGAAATGTATCAAAAATACATCTAAAAATAAAGGAAGCATATGCATCCAAGAGCTAAAACACCACTCATCCTAAACGTGATATTTCATAGGGATTTCTATTTCCGTGCCCTTGGGTCCTTAGTTTTACTCAGTTTTCCCCAGCTCCTTAGTTTTTCCTCAGTTTTCCCCAAGCCCTTGTCTGAACCCCGCAGAAGGAGCTCGGACGGGAGGATTCCCGTTTAGTTGACCGTTTCGTGCTGACGTGTGGGGCCGCGTCGCGTGGGGCTGGTAGAAAGGGACCGCGTGGGATAGGACGAGACCGCGTTTGGTTGTATGTGAGCAGGAGATGGGTTCTGTTTCTCTCGGCCCAAATTGGCATTTTTAAGAGCATATTTTTCCCCTCTTTCTATCTTTGTCTTTTTTCACCAAATTAGTATCAAATCTAGAGAAGCTTCCATTTCTGTCTTTCTTCAATTATTTGTGCCTTTTGACCCTCGTTTTTGCCCAATATGGCAGCAAATCTAGTACTCCCTCTGGTCAATATTAATGACCTTGCCTATCTTGGTTCATATGTACTCCCTTCGTGCATGTATATAAGACGTTTTGGTTTTTTCTTTGATTCATCTACTTAAGTTTGTATCTAGTCTAGTTTTAGTGTGTAGGTTCACTCTTTTTAGTTTAAAGGGATTTCTATTTTCGTGCCATCGGGTCCTTAGTTGTACTCAGTTTTCCCCAGCTCCTTAGTTTTTCCTCAGTTTTCCCCAAGCCCTTGTCTGTAACCCGCAGAAAGAGCTCGGACGGAAGGAATCCCGTTTAGTTGACGTTGGTTGGTGCTGGCAAGTGGGGCCGCTGTTGGTGCCCCGCAGTGGACACGTCTCCACTTATCCAAATCATCGTGGGACCCACAACTTGTCCACGTTAGCGCGCCGGACCCACAGCTTACCCAGGTGACCGTTGCAAAATGGGAGCCCGAGCCAGCCCCGCGCCCGTGCCCGTGCCATTGCTTCCCCTTTCTTTCTCCGCGCCCCATTGTTCTTCTTCTCCGCCAGCGGCAGCCCTTCTCCGGTAGGCGGGTGATGTCTAGTTTCTCTTCGACCTCCCGTTCTTCATGGCCGCAGTATGGACCCGTGCCTTTGACAAGATGCCCTGACTGCCCACGCCGGGAGCCTCCGAAGCGGTCGATCGCGTAAGACGGACGAGAACGGCAACCGTGGACGTGAGTTCGTTGCATGCGAGAGCTTGCCATATAGAGAGGGGGATAAGGTTAGATCTCGCTCCAATTTCTCTGTTTTCTCTCGATTTTGTTGTTATTCCCTCGAATTTGGGATTTAGGGTTCACGTTGTTGTTTTCGGATCTTGAAGAAATGCAGGCATTTCGAGTGGATCGATGTGTACGTTCGAGGCTTCGGTTGCGAGGAATCAATTGGCGCTATTGGGGGCGCAATTTGGGAGGGGGGACTTGTCAGTAGAGAATGCGGCGGAGAGAGGAGCCGTTCCGATTATGCCTAATGCTCCCAATGCAGAACTGGTGGAAGTGAAGGGAGAACTGAAGAAAATGAACAAGCAGTTAAGGCAGCTGATCGAGTTGAAGAAGCAAGCTAACCTGATGGCTGGTTTTTTTTTGTTGTATAATTACGATCGGATTCTTATCATTGCTCACCAGGCGCTAGAAGTTGTTACAAGGGATACCTTACAAATCCATTATTCAGTTACATGTACTTGTAGTTGTTTTCAAAGTTAGTGTGTGCATTCACCGAAATTACCAACTACTAGTCATCAACCCGTGCATCGCACGGGCTCGCTATTTAAATAAGTTGTATTATTTTTGTTTTTAGAGTATATTGATTTGAAATATATGTGTAATTTAATACTATAATTGATGTAGTTCTCATACATTTAATTGTTATTAGTGTCATTTAATTTGGGTTGCAGGGTTTATTAAGAAATTTTTATTTTTTTATAAGAACAATAGGTGATATTATTTATAGATTTTAAAAATAAAATTTATAAAAATAATCTGCGTTTAAGTAGCCACCATTAGTTGAGTTAGAATATTTTTTTTACGTTTGTGAAATAGTGAGCCATTTTTTGACAACTATAATACTATGATAATCCGGCTCCGTATTGTTGATGTAGTTCTCATACATTTAAATGTTATTAGTGTCAACTAATTTGGGTTGCAGGGTTTATTAAGATTTTTTTAATTTTTTGTTGTATGAGAATAGTAGGTGATATTATTTTTCGATTTTTATATGAAAATTTATAAATATAATCTACGTTTAAGTAGCCACCATTAGTTGAGTTGGAAATTTTTATTTTTACGTTTTTGAAATAGTGAGACATCCTTTGACAACCGTAATTCTTTATGAGTGTGGGTCTGGGTGTACATTTTAGCCTTCACTTGTCGTCGTCTACATCTGCCTAACTTTTTATACAGAATATACTCACACTCTTTGTCTCTTGGTCTTCAAATCCCCTTTGTTCTCTCTATTTATTAAATTGAAGCAGCAGTTTCGGCCCTTAGCACCAGATACGCACCATTTGAGATTTATTATGCTCTGATTTTGCATCTTATTGCTCCAGTTTTTGGATCGAGATGCTGGTATGCTACTTGGTGTACGCCGTAGGTAGGGCTTTTGATCCTGGCAGCGATAGTGATGATGTTAGGGATCCGAGCGGGCATGGTGGAGTAGCATAGCTCGATTCTCGGTTTGCATGGAGGTCGGGTGGCAGGATTATAGAGGAGTCGGACCTCCGGCACGGAGCAGCGGTCTTGGAGGAGCAGCTGGCTATTCAGAATCTGGTCCGCTTGAGATTGGATTGTGGAGGCGATGTAGCAGTTTGTTCAGCTCCCTATGTGGCGTTGGGCCCTCTTCTATCCTGCAAGGTATTTTTGCATGTATTGTTGGTTTAAGCTGAAGGTACTTGTTGTTAGGGTGTTCATACTGTTTTGTTCTAGCAGAAATGTGAACATATAGTTCATGGAAGCATGGTAAGCAGTGAAATGCCAATTTTGAAGCAAATTTAGAATTGTTTTCCAATTACATACTGATGTTAATAATAGTACTGAAGGATTTATATAATTCAGTAGCCGGGGAAGGGGCAGTATACAAATCAACTGGTCAGTTGTAGACCTCATCGCTCCTTGCTTCATGTATTTTCCCTTAAATTGTGGGGCAATGTCTAATTCTTATATCATAAGTAGAATAACACTTTTTAGGTTATTCAAACAAAGAACTATTCTATGCATATAATAAAATATCTGATAGAACCATGTTTATATGTAGCCATCTATGAGAACTTTAGAAGGAGTAAAATAAGAAATCTAAGGATTCTTGCACTAAAGGATCTCCTTGTACACAATATTTTTTGCTAAATTATTTTCTTGAGATTCTTCATCTGATATTAGAACTTTGAGTCCATCTCTGCTTGTGACACGTGATACTGTTACATATATAGAGTTGGTCATGTGTGTGAAGACTTGCTTTGGTAAATAGAGTTCAACATTCTTTAGTGACTATCCCTGACTCTTGTTTATCGTCATTGCAAAACAAACTGATATTGGGTACTGCCTCCTCTTCAACACAAACGGCCATTTTGATTCATTGTCACATGTGCCTTCTTAATACCATAACATGCTACCTTGTACAAATGCAAGGTAATTATTACTATTCAGTTTGTACAGAGGTGTCTTTGGTTAATTTGTTGATACTAAATCTTTGCGACTCCCTTAATCAGTAGTTGTGAAAATAACTCATGTACATCCATTGTTTATTCAAGTTTAGAAAACTCAGTTACATCCGAGGAGGAGCAACTTGCAGATGCAGAACGGTCGTGGATGCTTATCGGTTGCCATTTTCTACCTCCATGTCATGCAGGCTTGCGCGTTGGCGCCCCTCCCAGGAACTCTATCTCCAGCGGCGGCGCTCACTGGGATTCGTTAGCTCGCCCAGCTTTCCACCTCTCTCGCCGGTGCCGGTGCCGGTGCTGGTGCCGGTGCCGATGCCGCTGCTCCACCCGTGGGACACAGACGGAGTATCACCCACCTCCTGCGGATGCAGCTCACGTCGACTTCGCACTGGGTGGCAAACCCGCTTTGCACGCTGCCCAGTTCGATGTTGATGCTACGGATTTGACTCCCCATTTGACTTTGCCACGGACGAAGTCCACGTTGTGCCCGCCGCTTATGTTGCGGACGCCCTTGACAATCATGGCGACGACGCGGACGAAGATGGCGCACAGAACTATGCTCAGGTTCTTGCTAACTGCCTTGCAACTTGGATGGCAACAGCAAGTTCACTTTCACTGATGAAATCTGAAACAAAATAGCCTTCAAAGGTCAGTACTACTTTAATATGTGGCATGGTGTTTCAGAGAATTTCAAGCTATTCATGAATTATGTTCGTATGCGTATAACTAATCTTCATCTCTGTATTTGGCATTGCTAATTTCCACACTGTTTCAGAGCTTCGGAAAGTTACATCTTCTCCATCTATTCTACTCATGATGTAAGAATTTACCTCAGGTACCACCTCGTTTCTCTGTATTTTGTGTAGTTTGTCCATAAGTTAGGATAGGTGTGTTGATGATTATTTCCAATCGGTTTCCTTCTTTCCGCTGAAGTAAATCTTCAGGTATATTTACCCAGGCCTCATCTTCTTTATTCCTATTAACCCATCGCCAATCTTCAGAATCCACTCCGCAAATTCTGTGGTCTTCTTTTGGTCCTCTGGAGTATCTGTTAGTGGATTAACACACGTTCTGAGTGAGCTTAAATTCCTTGAAGTGCTTACATTCAATAACGACTAATTCTTAACATGTACAGACATGCCATGAACCAAAAAAAACTATGGTGATATAATTGAAAATCTTTCATTTAACTACTCATTCGGTTATTCCCAGAATGCCTATTCTATGAATTTATGTTTTAAAAATAACAGCGAATGACAAAAATTATGACCATGAATGATGGTATATTCATTACCTGATTCCTGGCGAACTGCATCTAGGAATCATTGTTTACACAAAACTCCATTGAATCTAGAGTATTCTGCTGAGCTCTTCAAATATGCGCGCGTGAAGTGATAACTTTTGCTCATTCACACTAACTTCATTAATCGTCAGAGTGCAGTTTGCAGCTGTCTTAGCTTCTTCACCGGCCCATGCATGCTTCTCTCAATTTCAGTAAACTGCAGTATTCCAGTGCAATACCTGCTTCTCTCGATTTCAGTAAATCTGCAATATTCAAGTGCAATGCTACGTCAGCTCTTCAAATCTGCACATGAGGGAAATATTTTTTTTCTCACTGAAACTAACTTTATTAACCCCAATCTGCTGTTGTTGATGATGCGTTCTTGTAATTTTGTCTGATGCAGAACGGCTACACGGCAGTCGGAGACGTACAGCTTTGCAGCCGAAGACATACCTGGTTCCACGGAGCGGCAGGTCTCGATGTCCACCTGCCCAGACCACCGACCACCCCAGTGCCATCTAGGGTTAGGGATATGTGGACATACGTACAGATCAGAGACTACACATGCACTGTGTTATATGCTGATACAAAGGAAACATATGATGTCGGCCGTCCGGTGAAGTCCGGTGAAGGCGTGCCGTGGAATCGGGAAATCGAGGAGATGATGGGGAGCAGCCATTGCCGGTCTCTTGATGACCGCGTTTGTGCCTTGGTAGGACAGAAACGGTGGAGAGTTTGCGAGGAAGACGTTTTGTTTGCATCCCGTGTGTGGTAGAAGTCCTTAATTAAGGAGGCCTGCACGTGGGATAGAATGCTAGGACTCTTTTCTTTTTCATCCTATGGCTATATATTAGTGAAGGGAAGATCGGATGGTTAATTTTCTTAGTTGTGGAGGATTAACGTGATGGCTCCGTGGGAGTCTCCAATTAGTAAATATAAGATATTCCCTAAAAGAAAAGGAAAGCTAAAGATAGTTGATAATTGTTAGAGGGGTGACAAATAATGCAATCACCGAAATCCGCAAATATGTATGCCTCGTGTTTATACCAAAATTATACAACTTTTAGGCCGTTTCAAAATACCAATACCATATCCCAAACTATATTCCCTAAAAGAAAAGGACAGCTAAAGATAGTTGATAATTGTTAGAGGGGTGACAAATAATGCAATCACCGAAATCCGCAAATATGTATGCCTCATGTTTATAACAAAATTATACCACTTTTAGGCCGTTTCAAAATGGGATCCCTTTCAAAATAGGGTCCCTTCAAAATACCAATACAATATCCCAAACTATATTCTCTAAAAGAAAAGGACAGCTAAAGATAGTTGATAATTGTTAGAGGGGTGACAAATAATGCAATCACCGAAATCCGCAAATATGTATGCCTCATGTTTATAACAAAATTATACCACTTTTAGGCCGTTTCAAAATACCAATACTATATCCCAAACTATATTCCCTAAAAGAAAAGGACAGCTAAAGATAGTTGATAGCAATCACCGAAATCCGCAAATATGTATGCCTCATGTTTATAACAAAATTATACCACTTTTAGGCCGTTTCAAAATACCAATACTATATCCCAAACTATATTCCCTAAAAGAAAAGGACAGCTAAAGATAGTTGATAATTGTTAGAGGGGTGACAAATAATGCAATCACCAAAATCCGCAAATATGTATGCCTCATGTTTATGCCAATACTATATCCCAAACTATATTAAGTGGCAAACTCGTTATTGCACATAAATAGAGGGGTGGGCATTCTCCACCGACAGAGAGAGAGAGGGGTGGCCACGAAGAGAGAGAGAGAGAGAGAGAGAGAGAGGTTGCCACGAAGAGACGGATAGGGGTATACTGCCCGTTAGATCAGTGGATCAACGGTTCGTGGAGTCGATCCGGTGTGACAACGGCTCAACCAATCGGGATAAGTTTGGGCTTCTCGGAGCATTTGTGACAGTACTTGAGGGCAAAACTGAGTAGTACTAAGAATCCAAGGGCACATAAATAGTAAATAGACTAAGGGATTCAAACAAAAGAATTACAAAATGAAAAATGTGTGTTTTGTACAATATAATTCATATTGGGCTACATCAAATTATTTGCAATTCAAATATACATGGGTGTGACAATTATGGCATCATTTAGACAAACTATGTTTTGGGAAAGATGTTTTGCAAAGGGGTTTGGGTGAAAACCAATCATCTTCATAGCTACACCAGTGATTCTGAGAAGTGGCAATTTGTGGTAAAACTTGATTTATATATGTTTGTTAAGGTTTTCTAGGTGGCAGGTTGCGTAGGAAGACTCCATGAGTAGTTGCCACTATGTTTTTATTTTTTTGGATTTTTTTGCGCATGAAATGACTCAATTAGCTATGTTAATCTCATTTGTTGACTCTCCGTTGACCAGCTACTTGAGGGTAAAACTGAGTATATTGCACTTGCCGGTCTAAGTCCTCGGGGGAAAACTGAGTACAGATAAAATTTCTGTATAAGGCCTGAGGTTATAACTGAGTACACCAAACGTCCCAGGGTTAGACTCGTGTAGCGGTGCACGCTGCAGCCGTGCATAGCGGACGCGTGTTGCGGTACACGCCACCTTCGTCTTTATAGAGCCCCTCTTTCTCTCTCGACGCACGTTCTCACTGGCTCACTGCAACCGCCTCTCCTGTCCCATCATCTTCTCCACAACCGAAGAAAAACCCCGAAGAAAACCGCCGGCGATGGAGAAGAATGAGATGCCCATTGTCGGCACATCAGCCGCCGCCCCCGTCCGGGCCCCCTGTCGCTCGCTTCCAACGTAGCGGTCGGCGCATCGGCCACCGCCCCGTCCGGGCCCCCGTCGCTGCTTCCAACGTAGCAGCCGGCGGATCGGCCGCCGCCCCCGTCCAGGCCCCTGTCCCTGCTTCCAACGTAGCAGCCGGCGGATCGGCCGCCGCCCCCGTCCAGGCCCCTGTCGCTGCTTCCAACGTAGCAGCCGGCACATCGGCCGCCGCCACCGTCCAGTCCCCCGTCGCTTGGGACCCGTACGAACCAGTGCAATACGACGCGCCAGAGAACCCCTACGACACCAACATCATCGACAACGAGCCGGAGGTAACCCTTTGTTCCCTTGTTCTTATCTCATTTCAATCATTTTGTGTTAGATCTAGCGTTATTATGGTTCGTCTGTTCCTAGTTCAATCCTTTTGTGTTAGATCTTGCGTTATTACTGTTCGTTTGTTCCTAGTTCGATCCTTTTGTGTTAGATCTTGCGTTATTAGTGTTTGTGATTTGCTTTTGTTTAAGATTTGTGCCGATGATGATGAATATTTGGGCATAAATTGATTCAGGGTTTGGTCGATAAACAATTGGTTTGTACAAATTTGTTGTGCATGATCTTTGGTTTGCTGACTCAAATCCTGGATATAAGTGTGTCCAATGTAACCGAGGCTACCTCTTTTTTCGAGGCCATATTATCATGCATGATTTTTTGTTCACTCTCTGTTCCATCATCGTTGCAATTGACTCCGTTTTTTGCACGATCTTTGGTGCTACGTGACAGTGCGGAGCAGCCGACGTCGACGAGCGACGATGAGTCCTTCCACACCAAGACTCGTCACGTCCTTAGGAGGCTGCAGTCCGGCCATTACGATGGCCCCTTTGCTCGAGGCATTTACAAGTGCCCCTTCTGCAACAGGAAGCTCCGCGCCACCGACTTCAACTCCCTGGTGAACCATGCTGAATCCATTGGCAGATGTGGCGCTAGAGTTGGAAGGACCGTGAACGTGCATGCGTACATGGCCAAACACAAAGCACTTGGGATTCACTTGCGCAACCTCCAAGCGAGTCACACGCGCTACCTGGAGGCGTTGAACGTGCCTACTCGCACTCTCTGTATGTGACTGCTCTATCTGTAGAGCAGCTTAAATTCATGTAAAATGTAGCTTATGTTGGATCTATCGGTACTACTTTTGGATCTGTCCTGAATATATCTATGCTATGTTGGTTGCTGTATGCAGCTTATCCTATATTTTCTCTCTGGATTTGTGCCCTAGATTTCCTACCTGATTGGGTAAAACGAAGGCATAAAGAAATGAATGGCGTTAAAAAACAGAAGGAGAAGCTGCTCTAGATTTGCTACCAATTTGGGCTATCAAATATGAATGAGATCGAGCGAGAGAGAGGAAAAAGGTACATTGAAAACTGCTAATCTGGGCGAAAGAGACAGAAACCACTCGTGCTCCCGTCCCGGACCCACACGGCTCCACACGCTACGGCCCCACAAACATGGTCTTGTCCTGCCCCACGCGGTCCCTTCCTACCAGCCCCACACGACGCGGTCCCACACGACGCGACCCCACAAACGACACGACCCCACTCGTCAGCACGGAACGGTCAACTTAACGGATTCCTTCCGTCCGAGCTCCTTCTGCGGGTTCAGACAAGAGCTTGGGGAAAACTGAGGAAAAACTAAGGAGCTGGGGAAAACTGAGTACAACTAAGGACCCGAGGGCACGAAAATAGAAATCCCTAGTTTAAATGCAGTCCACTCTAAAAACATCTAAAAAATCATATATTTCTAAACGGAGGGAGTATCTAGTTAAATCTTGAAGCAAATCTTGATGCTAATGTACGATAAATTCACACCGTCATAATCAATCGAGAAACCAAAGTAGGGTCAACAAAGTATAGTAGAATAGGGATAGATAATAAGCTGCATACAGCAGCCAACATAATAACAACTTCTTAACAAAGGCAGGCCAATACAGAGGTTCTTCACAACACCAACATAGTAACAACATAATAACAAAATAAAAAGCTGCTTTGCAGCAGCACACATCCTGGACTCCGCCTACTCCATTCTCCTCGTCACTGCCGACGTCGCCCCCAGACACCTGATCCATATTAAACAGAAACTATGAGTGAAATGAGTTGCAACAATGACGTAACGTGCGTGATAACAAAGTTAGGAAAAACAGAGGAAGCTTCAGTTAGAGTGAACACGATTATATATCTACAGAGACGGGGTTAGCGAATCAAAGCTCATGCACAACAGATTTGTACACAGCAATGGTTCGCTGAACCCGCCCTGTACAAATTTGTGCCCAACGATTCATCATAGGCAAAGAAACAAATTCTAGATCTAAATTTGAACAAATTCTAGAATATTTGCGCAAATATTAAATGAAATCAAGAAGGGATCAAATCAAAATGGAATAAAATCAGCGCAATATTAACACAATACTCATCCTACCTACAGATCGGCAGTAATAGTTACTAGGGAACCAGCAAAAATAGGGTTGACAAAGGAAATGGGAACAACTAGGGAGCAAACTGTATTTACCTCGTTCCAAGGGTCGTCCATGCAGGTGTCGTAGGGGTTCGACGGCCAGATGTACGACACCTTCTCATAGGGGTCCCATTCCGGTGGGATTTGGCCGCCACCGGCCTAAATGCGACCCGCGTCTTACGCGTCCACTATTGCACGTCTGCACGTCTTCGACTTCTGCACCGCGACACGCGTCCACGATTGCACGTCTTCAACTTCTCCACCGCGACCCGCGTCCTACGCGTCAACAATTGCACGTCTTCCACTTCTGCACCGCAACACGCATCCTCGAGTCTAACACTGGAAATTTAGATATACTCATGTATACCCTCGAGTCTTATACTAGCATTTTTTGTGTGATCAGTTTTCCCCTTGAGTGCTAATACTGGATAGTGCAATATTCTCAGTTTTACCCTCAAGTGGCTGGTCAACAGAGAGTCAACAAATGGGATTAAGCTAGTTAAATGAGTCATTTAATGTGCAAAAAATTCTAAAAAAGATAAAACCATAGTGACACTTACTCATGGAGTCTTCTTACGCGACCTGCCACGTTGGAAACCATAACAATCATAGATAAATCAAGTTTTACCACAAATTGCCACTTCTCAAATCACCTAGTAGCTATGAAGGTGCATGGCTGTCCACAATAAGCCCTTCCCAAAACGACTTTCCCCAAAACATAATTTATCTGAATGAGGCCACAATTTTCACACTCATGTATATTTGTATTGCAAATAGTTTGATGTAGGCCAAGATGGATTTCATTGTACAAAACACGCATTTTCTATTTCTTAAATCTCATATTTGAATCCCTTAGTCTGTTTACTACTCACGTGCCCTTGGTTTCTTAATACTACTCAGTTTTTCCCTCTCCCTTCACAAATTCTCATAGACGCCCAATATTGCCCTGATTGGTCTAGCCCTTGTCACATGGATCGTGCCCACCGACCGTTGATCGTATGATCTAACGGGCAGGATAACCCCTCTCTCTCTCTGATCGGGGCCACCACCCTCTCTCTCTCTCTGTCGGCGGCTAGCTTACGCCCTCTATGTATGCTAAATACCCAGTTTGCCACCGGATTCAGCAAGTTTGGTTTTCTGTATTATTTTTCACGCGATAAAAATTATAAACTCTATTAGGCATTACTTTTCACGCAAAAAAAAGATAAACCATCACCGATTTGTTGTAGCCATTAATTTTCACGGAAAAAATGATAAACGATCACCGATTTGTTGTAGTCATTACTTTTCATGCAAAAAATGATAAACCATCACCGATTTCTTGTAGCAAAGTGATTTTTTTGAACATCTCCAAATGATCCCAAGTTTGGCAAACATGATGCCATACCTGTAACAACAAGGAATATCTAAAAGTTTCACAAAATTTGAAATTCAGGGTGAAAATGATGCCATACATGATGCTGTTTTTCGAGGTTTTGACCTGAAAATCAACTGGATATTATAAAGGGAAATAAAAAAGTTCGAAAAATGTAAAAACGAAACAATCTATCTATCTCTGTATAGAAGATCATCTGTATGAAATTTAAGGTCATTTAGAGAACGTAGAAAAAATCACCTTGTTACAAAAGCTGGTTTGAGTGAGACGAAACGGCATGCGCTTAAGCAGAGTGATTTTTTTGAACATGTCCAAATGACCCCAAATTTGCCATACATGATGACATACGTGTAACAACAAGTAATATCTAAGAAGTGTCAAAAACTTTTGCCGAACCGTATAGCTCTATCAAAAAGAACCTCACCATGGTGCCAGTAAAATTTTTAGTTACAAACTTTCGTATTTTACCTAACCTTCAACATGATACTTGTTTCAAATTCATTATGGCGTACAAGAAACAAATCTCACCTTGATTCGAGCACCACAGCCTCCAAACTATACCGATGTCGATATCGGCATGGTCAGAACGGTTATGCTCGTCGCCACTGCTAGGTCACCGTCGGGATGCACCCTCAATCCCGTCCCCTCATTCGATCACTAACACACCAGAGATACCGCCGAGGCCAATGCCGAACGTACATGCTGATGCCAATGCCGAACATGCACGCAGTTGTGGGCACGGCCACGCCGCCCCGCTATGTTGGACGCCACAGACCACCGCGAGGTCTTTCCCTTCGCCACCGCACTCCCCTAGCATCCATCTACACACGCCAGAAGGGAGAGACACTAGTTTTCTCTACATTGTTCGCGTTCGTGTCCGACACCGTCAGTCAAAGTGTTGAGGTAGTCGTCGATGTGCTCGACCATTTCTTCTCTTCTTTGGATGGTTAAACGCGTCTAGTTCATATCTATCTAATGCGTCTGGTCTCACCTCATGCAGTTCTTTGTGGACGTCGATCTCATCTCGGCACCCCGCAGGCCACGTCCTCCGTGCCATCGCTGTAGAGCTCCGTTTAAAAATCTAATCCTACCCGTGTACTGCCCCTTGTATCAGCGTCATGGCCCTACTTGTCATTCGATATACCGAAGCCCCACTCATCCGCGTTTTGGTCAGGGATACGGCGATGCTTACGGTCAAACAACGTTGGATGGTCTGACGTGTCTTTGCAGGCTCTACGTGGCCCCACTAGTTAGCAGATAACGGTCAAAGTTGTTGACCCATCGGGCAAGCGGTCGTTCCAGCACTTGTGAGGGTTTCAGACAAGGGCTTGGGCAAAACTAAGGAAAAAACTAAGCGTCTAGGGAAAACTGAGCACAACTAAAGACCCGAGGGAAAGAAAATAGAAATCCCTATTTCATAATTTCTAATGATACTAACATTTATGCTATTGAGTATCTCTACTATTTAATTGCAGTCCGCCGGTTCGTATGTGTGCGTCGCACACATGTGGAGCGAACTCGCTACCGAACAGGATAAGCGTGCCAGGCCCAAAGAAATCTGCCGAAACGTTTCTTTCCGCCTCACCTGGTTTTTGCGTCGCCGCAGGTTGGCACTTGGCAGCCTGGGAGGCCGTCGCATACCCGGCTCCCCGCTGGGGTTCTGCCCTTTCGTTAGGCTAGCCATAGTGGTAGTATGTTAGCTAGTATCATGCACATTGGTCCCACAAAAATGCTGATGTGGCAGCTAATTAAGGAGGAGAGATGAGATTAGAGTATCATAGGTAGATACTGTATCATAACGCATATCACGAGAAAAGTTAATGCCAAACAAATCTTGTACATCAATTTGCATTGAAATTCTAAATAGCAATAAATATAGCACAACTATGATACTACTCCATGATACTATCCACTATAAGGATAGTATCATACATAAGTATCATATGCATGATACAACTATATGATACTTAGCACTATGGCCAGCCTTAGGAGGCGTGCGGGATGACCAGGTGAGGTCGGATGAGCGGGAGGAAAAGCGGCGGGCTGAGGCGGACATGGCTGACTCGGTTGGTGGCAGCTGGCCTGGTTGGAGGCACGCGGTGGCGGGTTTGCGCTGGATGAAGAGTGGTAGTGCTAGCGTACTGTCGGCGCCCGGCAGGGCAGGCAGTCGCATGGACAGAAGGATCTGGTTGGAGGTATTGATAATAGAAATAAGCAGTGCACCGGCTGGCCTTAGTCACATGTCCAAGATGTGTAATCCTGAGGAAGAAATTAACTTGCCCGAAACAGAGACCAGACCGCAGCGGGATGGCCGAGATTAGAGGGAGGGGCGCTCAGGGGGGCGGAGGAGCTCTCTCGGCCGGCCGGCCGGGATGGAAGCTGAACGAAGCTAGCCTAGCGGAGGAAGGAGCAGCAGCTGAGGGGCCAAGAATAGATGGCGCTCGGGGGCGGAGGAAGAATGAGTAGTGGAGAGGAGGGAGGCAGCAGGGGAAGAAAAAAATGTTGTTTGCTTCATCCGTCCATGGCCTGCTGAATTTTATATGGATGTGAGGCGACTTGCTGAAGTTCTTACTGGTGTTTTGCTAGATTGTACCACAGACTGCAGATGTGAAACCCATTGCTGAGATTTGATGTTGCTGTTGTTGTGCTTCCTGCACATATATTGCGTATAATTAGCGTGCAAGTATTGAGTATGGATGAAAAACTCAATGAATTGGGTAGAGTCGAATCAGTGATAGATAAGAAGATTTTTCTTGCTCTCTTTTCAGACGAGAGGGGTGAACAGGTAGTATGGATGGGTTCGTAATTTACTCCTACACTACTCTGTCTGTTGGCAAAAAAACATGCATTGAACAAATAAAGTGAGATTTTTTTACATAAAATATTGCTTATGTTTTTGAATTGTTTTGGGCAGGGTAAATAATTAGGTAAAGAGGAAAATAACATTAATCACTAATGATTTGAAAGTGAAATTGTAAGTTAAATAAAATTAAATTATAAATTAAGAGTTGTAAAAATAAAATTTTAATTACTTCAGGGTTTAAAATATATTTAGCTCTTTCGCCGCACGCACGGGCATTGTCCTAGTAAATATACTAGCAGGTTCAGAGGATTCTACAATAGATTTATGTTTCTTCTTCTTCTTGTTAGACTTAGACCTAGTATAATTAGCTTGATGAGAATCTTGTTCAATTCTCTTTGGATGTCCTTCAGGATATAGATGATCCTGAGTAGAAACACCACTTCTAGTTCTTATTTTATAAGCATGTTTTTCCTAGAAGCATTAACTAGCAAATATTTTTGCACTTTAGTGAGTTGATCAATTTGAGTTTGAACCATATGGAAATGTTTAAAAAGCATTTTAACATCATTAGAGGTTCTTTCCACAATATCATGCAAATTATTGATAGCTCTAGAATTTTCCATTCGGTGATGTTCCACTCTCTTATTAAAATTATCTTGTTTAACAATATAATTATCAAATTCATCTAAGAATTGATCAGGAAGTTTGGAGTATGGAATATCTCTATTATCAAAGCGTTGGAGAGAGTGTACCTCAATAGTGGAAGAACGAGGGATTGGCTTACATAATTCTTCTATAGGTGGTAAATTCTTCACATCTTCAGATTTAATACCCTTCTCCTTAAGAGATTTCTTAGCTTCCATCATCACTTCATCATTTAACTCAATCATTCATCTTTTCTTCTGTGTTGGTATTGGCTCCGATGTAGTCCAATCATCATAATTCTTGTTTATTTTGGCCAATAATTCTTCAGCTTCAGTCGGAGTTCTTTTCCTAAAAACACAACCAGCACAACTATCTAGGTATGTCCTAGATTCAACGGTTAGCCCTTTATAAAATATATCAAGGAGTTCCTTTTTAGCTAATGGATGTTTAGGTAGTGCTCTAATTAAAGAACAAAATCTTGCCCAAGATTCAGGCAATTTCTCTCCTTCTATCTGCACAAAGTCAAAGATTTTCTGCAAAGCAGCATGTTGAGCACTAGCAGGGAAATATTTCTGAAAGAAAGCATTAACCAAACCAATAGGACTGTCAATAGATTCGGGAGACAAATTATCGTACCAAATTTTAGCTTCTCCTTTCAGAGAGAAAGGGAAAATTTTAGTGACAAAGTAAGTGCGTATTTTAATATCATCGGAGAATAAATTACTCAAAGTAGAGAGTTCATTCATATGTTTCATAGCACTTCCATTTTCAGTACCACAGAAAGGTTGTTTCTCAACAATAGATATGTAAGATAAATCCAGAGAGAAATCATAATCCTTATCTCTAATGTTTATGGGGGATGTGGCAAATTTAGAATCAGGAGACAAATTATATCTAACAGCTCGTCTTGCAAGAAGACTTCTCATAGCAATTGCATCTCTAGTAGCATGACATTCTTCAATGAAGTCATCATCAAGTTCAATATAAGTTTCATCAAGATCACCTCTAGGATTGCCCCTAGCTTGAGGTGAACTAACAGGTGTAATAGTATTTTCAGCATTTTTAATTTTTTTAGCTCTAGCAATTGTAGTATCTAGGAAAGGACCTAACAAACCACTCTTATCAAGCACTATAGAAGCATCATCAAAATTATCAAGAACATCATAAGATTCAGCAGAAGTAGCAATAGCATGTGGCGGAGTAAGAAGCTTACTCATAACAGATGGCGAATCAAGAGCAACAGAGGTGTTTAGAGTTGTACCTCTTCTTGTAGTGGATGGCAATATAGGGAACTTCGATTCAGGAGCTTTCCCCATAATAAATAAATTGCAGCGAACAATATCACCTTCAAGTGGGCTTGTAAATAAAGCTATGCTTCCCGGCAACGGCGCTAGAAAATAGTCTTGATGACCCACAAGTATAGGGGATCGCAAAACTATTCGAGGGAAGTAATTTATTGATTCAACACAAGGGGAGCCAAAGAATATTTATAAGCTTTAACAGATGAGTTGTCAATTCACCTGCACCTTGAAATAGACTTGCTCGCAACAATTTATCAATAGTAACGGTTTTATAGCAGTGGTAGTAGTGAAGTAACATCGGTAGCGAAATAAAAACAGCAGTAGCGATGATTGCAGTAGACAGTAGGATTAAAATACTATAGGCACAGGGATGGATGAACGGGCGTTGCATAAATGAGAGAGTCCATATAATAGCAAGACATAGGCATTGGAAGTAATAATGATATAAGCATCCTAGCATAATATAACCATATGCGTGTGTTCCTATTTACTCGTGCGTGCTCGCAATGAGAAACTTGCACGACATCTTTTGTCCTACCAGCCCGTTGCAGCGGGGCCTCTAGGGAAACTACTGGTAATTAAGGTACTCCGTTTAATAGAGTACCGGAGCAAATCATTAACACTCCGTGAACACACGTGATCCTCACATCATAGCTATCCCCTCCGGTTATCCCAATTATCGTCACCTTGGGGCCTCGGGTTCCGGACAACAATATATGTATACAACTTGCAGATATGATCAAAAACAATAATTATCCTCATGAATCAATAACATGTTCAGATCTGAGATCATGGCACTCGGCCCCAAAGTGACAAGCATTACGCATAGCAAGTTGCAACAATGTCAAAAATACTAACAACGGATATTAGGCACTATGCTCATAACAATCTTATTCGTTCGATAGATCTGATTAGCTCTGAATTTCCTCGTTACCTAAATTCTTTCTCCTCTTACCTTTGCGAGTTTTGAATATTCTCTTATATGTTTCTCTGAGTCTTAGGTTCGACACGGGTTGGACGATCTTTGCCCCTCACCTATTAGGTCCGATCTTCGGAGGCCCCGATGAAAGCGCATCATCAACAGCAGAACAACGACTTCTTGTTAGTGGTGTTGACCAACCGTTCTACATGGAGAAAGAACTCTTGTTAGTGGTGTCGAGGAGAACGACACGTCGCCAGAAGACCCGATAGTTCACCTCTCTCCCCCGTACCTTGAGGTGGAACCTCGGGGCGAGGTTCCTTGTTAATGGTATCGATTGTAACGGCCCAGGGTAATACCCCTAATAGAATTGCTTGTTCTTTTTCTTTTATTCATCATCATATCATCATGTATCATATCATCCATGTTTTACAAAATAAAATTTATTTTTCTAAACCATAGTTAATTTCTTTTCCCTCTCATATGGTTGAATAAAACCTTCCCTTCTCTTTCTTTTAACAAAAACCTAACAAACAAAACTATTTTTTAGTATCAAAGCTTTTGGCAATGCTTGTGATTGCTTCTCTCTCCCCACCTTGTATTCAAATTCAAATTTATTTGAGCTGGTTTCAAATATTTTTGGTAAACGGTTTTTAAAAGAAAAGGAGAAAACCTAATCTAACCCAGCAGCCCAACCCCTGGCCCTTCTCTATTTCTGCCCGGGCCTCCTTTCTCCTCCTTGGCCTTTCTCCTTTCTTCCCGGCCAGCCCAACCACTTAGGCCCAAGTCTACACCGAAACCCACCTCTCCAGCCCACCATCTCGGCCCTCCCTCTCTCAGCTGTCGTACCCCTTCGATGGAAAATATCCCCACCACGTTGTCATCTTCCCCTCACGCCGAAGCAGAGAAGGAGAAGCACGGCGCCTCTCCCACCTGCCCTGAGTGGTCCTCCCTCCACCTTATCTTCTGCACGCCTCCCTCGCCCACGCTCCTCTCACTTGATTCCTCTCTTTTTATTTCCCCTTCTCCACGAGAAAAAGCAGAGAGGTGGAGATGGGTTTTCCTCCACCGGAGGGCACCACCGCATCAATCATCATCGCCCCAGCGCCACAGGCCACCCCGCGTTATTCATAGGGCACCTGCGGGTGCGCCTCGTTGAACTCGTTCTTCTGGTACCCCCATTGGAGCCGGGACTCCTGATACGTCTCCAACGTATCGATAATTTCTTATGTTCCATGCCACATTATTGATGATATCTACATGTTTTATGCACACTTTATGTCATATTCGTGCATTTTCTGGAACTAACCTATTAACAAGATGCCGAAGAGCCGCTTGCTCGTTTTACGCTGTTTTTGGTTTCGAAATCCTAGTAACGAAATATTCTCGGAATTGGACGAAATCAACGCCCGTGGGTCCTATTTTGCCACGAAGCTTCCGGAAGACCGAAGGAGAGTCGAAGTGGGGCCACGAGGTGGCGACACACCAGGGCGGCGCGGCCCAGGCCCTGGCCGCGCCGGCCTGTGGTGTGGGCCCCTCGTGCCGCCTCTTTACCTTCCCTTCCGCCTACAAATAGCCTCCATCGCGAAACCCCCAGTACCGAGAACCACGATACGGAAAACCTTCCAGAGACGCCACCGCCAATCCCATCTCGGGGGATTCTGGAGATCTCCTCCGGCACCCTGCCGGAGAGGGGATTCATCTCCCGGAGGACTCTTCACCGCCATGGTCGCCTCCGGAGTGATGAGTGAGTAGTTCACCCCTGGACTATGGGTCCATAGCAGTAGCTAGGTGGTTGTCTTCTCCTCATTGTGCTTCATTGTTGGATCTTGTGAGCAGCCTAACATGATCAAGATCATCTATCTGTAATGCTATATGTTGTGTTTGTCGGGATCCGATGGATAGAGAATACCATGTTATGTTAATTATCAAGTTATTACCTATGTGTTGTTTAAGATCTTGCATGCTCTCCGTTATTAGTAGAGGCTCTGGCCAAGTTGATGCTAGTAACTCCAAGAGGGAGTATTTATGCTCGATAGTGGGTTCATGTCTCCGTGAATCTGGAGGAGTGACAAGAACGTCTAAGGTTATGGATGTGCTGTTGCCACTAGGGATAAAACATTGATGCTATGTCCGAGGATGTAGTTATTGATTACATTACGCGCAATACTTAATGCAATTGTCTCGTTGTTAGCAACTTAATACCGGAGGGGTTCGGACGATAACCTCGAAGGTGGACTTTTTAGGCATAGATGCATGCCTGGATAGCGGTCTATGTACTTTGTCGTAATGCCCAATTAAATCTCACTATATTTATCATGACATGTATGTGCATTGTTATTCCCTCTCTATTTGTCAATTGCCCGACTCGTAATTTGTTCACCCAACGTGCTTTTATCTTATGGGAGAGACACCTCTAGTGAACCGTGGACCCCGGTCCATTCTTTTATACTTGAAATACAAATCTGTCTGCAATACTTGTTCTTTACCGTTTTTTGCAAACAATCATCTTCCACACAATACGGTTAATCCTTTGTTACAGCAAGCCGGTGAGATTGACAACCTCACTGTTTCGTTGGGGCAAAGTACTTTGGTTGTGTTGTGCAGGTTCCACATTGGCGCCGGAATCTCTGGTGTTGCGCCGCACTACATCCCGCCGCCATCAACCTTCAACGTGCTTCTTGGCTCCTCCTGGTTCGATAAACCTTGGTTTCTTTCTGAGGGAAAACTTGCTGCTGTGCGCATCATACCTTCCTCTTGGGGTTCCCAACGAACGTGTGAGTTACACGCCATCAAGCTCTTTTTCTGGCGCCGTTGCCGGGGAGATCAAGACACGCTGCAAGGGGAGTCTCCACTTCCCAATCTCTTTACTTTGTTTTTGTCTTGCTTTATTTTATTTACTACTTTGTTTGCTGCAATTATATCAAAACACAAAAAAATTAGTTGCTAGCTTTACTTTATTTACTGTTTTGCACTATATATCAAAAATAGAAAAAAATTAGTTACTTGCATTTACTTTACTTGATTCATCATGTTTCCTTTTAATTTTACCACAAAAGACATACCGGTAGGACGCGGGTCTATAGTTGGGAGAAATAATATAGAAGAATTTTTCAATCATGTTAGTACCGTTGAAGATTTTGAAGATAGACATTTGGTAGAACTTGCTCCTACTTATGAAATTGCTGTTGCTGATTTAGTTCGCATGTTGGAAACTAAATTTGTTAATCTCAATCCTATAATCCAACACATGTTTCTTACACTTGGTTATATGGAAGAAGGGGAAAAGAAAGATTTTGTTTTAGAAACCCTTCTTAGAGAATTTGGTGGTTTAGCAAGAGAGGCTAGAAAGGTCTTTAGTAAATATAAGATGCTTGGTTCTTATACTAATTTTGCTAGTATCCTTGAAAAGATGGACATGGAGAGATTAAGGTACACTAATAATATTAATGATGGTGGGGAGATCAAAGCACCAATACCATGTAAGCTCCTAGCAATGAATGAAGCGCTAGAAAATAACTATGCTTGGCTTGTTCCTGAAAATTTTGATGAGAGTAGCAAGCCCAAGACTAATGAAAAGGGAGCCGCTGAAACTTATGTATACAATATACTATGCATGGTTGAGAAAACTCCAAACCCCGCTGAAGATTCATCATCTCTCGATAATACTTGATATACACTTTCTGCGCCTAGCTGAAAGGCGTTAAAGAAAAGCGCTTATGGGAGACAACCCATGTTTTTACTACAGTATTTTTGTTTTATATTGGAGTCTTGGAAGTTGTTTACTACTGTAGCAACCTCTCCTTATCTTAGTTTTGAGTTTTGTTGTGCCAAGTAAAGTCTTTGATAGTAAAGTGAATACTAGATTTGGATTACTGCGCGTAAACAGATTTCTTTGCTGTCACGAATCTAGGTCTAATTCTCTGTAGGTAACTCAGAAAATTAAGCCTATTTACGTGAGTGATCCTCAGATATGTACGCAACTTTCATTCAATTTGGGCATTTTCATTTGATCAAGTCTGGTGCCTCAATAAAATCCATCTTTACGGACTGTTCTGTTTTGACAGATTCTGCCTTTTATTTCGCATTGCCTCTTTTGCTATGTTGGATGAATTTCTTTGATCCATTAATGTCCAGTAGCTTTATGCAATGTCCAGAAGTGTTAAGAATGATTGTGTCACCTCCGAACATGTTAATTTTTATTGTGCACTAACCCTCTAATGAGTTGTTTCGAGTTTGGTGTGGAGGAAGTTTTCAAGGATCAAGAGAGGAGTATGATACAATATGATCAAGGAGAGTGAAAGCTCTAAGCTTGGGGATGCCCCGGTGGTTCACCCCTGCATATTCTAAGAAGACTCAAGCGTCTAAGCTTGGGGATGCCCAAGGCATCCCCTTCTTCATCGACAACATTATCAGGTTCCTCCCCTGAAACTATATTTTTATTCCGTCACATCTTATGTGCTTTGCTTGGAGCGTCGGTTTGTTTTTGTTTTTTTTTTGAATAAAATGGATCCTAGCATTCACTGTATGGGAGAGAGACACGCTCCTCTGTAGCATATGGACAAATATGTCCTTAGGCTTTACTCATAGTATTCATGGCGAAGTTTCTTCTTCGTTAAATTGTTATATGGTTGGAATTGGAAAATGCTACATGTAGTAATTCTAAAATGTCTTGGATAATTTGATACTTGGCAATTGTTGTGCTCATGTTTACGCTCTTGCATCATATACTTTGCACCCATTAATGAAGAAACACTTAGAGCTTGCTAATTTGGTTTGCATATTTGGTTTCTCTAAAGTCTAGATAATATCTAGTTTTGAGTTTTGAACAACAAGGAAGACGGTGTAGAGTCTTATAATGTTTACAATATGTCTTTTATGTGAGTTTTGCTGCACCGTTCATCCTTGTGTTTGTTTCAAATAACCTTGCTAGCCTAAACCTTGTATCGAGAGGGAATACTTCTCATACATCCAAAATCCTTGAGCCAACCACTATGCCATTTGTGTCCACCATACCTACCTACTACATGGTATTTCTCCGCCATTCCAAAGTAAATTGCTTGAGTGCTACCTTTAAAATTTCATCATTTGCCTTTACAATATAGGGATTTCTATTTTCGTGCCTTCGGGTCCTTAGTTGTGCTCAGTTTTCCCCAGCTCCTTAGTTTTTCCTCAGTTTTACCCAAGCGTTTGTCTGAAACCATCACACGTGATGTAACGGCCGGTTGCCCGACGGTTGACCGTTATCTTCCGACTAGTGGGGCCACGTAGAGCCCGCAAAGACATGTCAGACCATCCATCTTTGTTTGACCGTAAGCATCGCCGTATCCCTGACCAAAACGCGAACGAGTGGGGCTTCGGTATATCAAATGACAAGTGGGGCCATGACGCTGATACAAGGGGCAATACACGGGTAGGATTAGATTTTTAAACGGAGCTCTACGGCCGATGGCACGGAGGAGGTGGCATGCGGGGAGCCGAGATGACATCGACGTCCACAAAGAACTGCATGAGGCGAGACCAGACGCATTAGATAGATATGAACTAGACGCGTTTAACCATGCAAAGAAGAGAAGAAATGGTCGACGACATCGACGACCACCTCAAAACTTTGACTCGACCGTGTCGGACACGAACGCGAGCAATGTAGAGAAAACTAGTGTCTCTCCTTTCCGGCGTGTATAGGTGGGTGCTAGGAGAGTGTGGTGGCGAAGGGAAAGACCTCGCGGCGGTCCGTGGCGTCCAGCATAGCGGGTCGGCGTGGCCGTGCCCACAGCCGGCGTGCATGCATGATCGGCATTGGCATCGGCATGTACGTTCGGCATTGGCCTCGGCGGTATCTCCGGTGTGTCGGTGATCGAATGAGGGGACGGGATTGAGGGTGCATCCCGACGTTGACCTAGCAGTGGCGGCGAGCATAGCCGTTCGACCATGCCGATATCGGCATCGGCATCGTTTGGAGGCTGTGGTGCTCGAATCAAGTTGGGATTTGTTTCTTGTAGGCCAAAATGAATTTGAAACAAGTTTCATGTTGAAGGTTAGGTAACGAAAGTTTGTAACTATCCCAAAATTATACTAGCGCCATGGTGAGGTTCTTTTTGATAGAGCTATACGGTTGGGCAAACTTTTTTGACACTTTTTAGATAGGGTTCCTTGTTGTTACACGTATGGCATCATGTATGGAAAATTTGGGGTCATTTGGAGATGTTCGAAAAAATCACTTTGCTTAAGCGCATGCCGTTTCGTCTCGCTGAAACCAGCTTTTCTAACAAGGTGATTTTTTCTACCTTCTCTAAATAACCTCAAATTTCATACAAGCTGATCTTCTATATATAGATAGATAGATTGTTTCGTTTTTACATTTTTCGAACTTTTTATTTCCCTTTACAATACCCAATTGATTTTCAGGTCAAAACCTCGAAAAACAGCATCATGTATGGCATCATTTTCACCCTAAATTTTCTGAAACTTTCCCTTTTAGATATTCCTTGTTGTTATAGGTATGCCATCATGTATGCCAAACTTGGTTAGGTCTCAATTGAAACCAGCTTTTGTAACAAATTAGGTTTTTTCGCGTGAAAAGTAATGGCTACAACAAATTGTTGATGGTTTATCATTTTTTTGCGTGAAAAGTAATGGCTACAACAAATTGTTGATGGTTTATCATTTTTTGCGTGAAAAGTAATGGCTACAACAAATTGTTGATGGTTTATCATTTTTTGCGTGAAAAGTAATGGCAACAACAAATCGGTGATGGTTTATCATATTTTTTGCGTGAAAAGTAATGGCAACAACAAATTGTTGATGGTTTATCATTTTTTGCATGAAAAGTAATGGCTACAACAAATTGTTGATGGTTTATCATTTTTTGCGTGAAAAGTAATGGCAACAACAAATCGGTGATGGTTTATCATTTTTTTTGCGTGAAAAGTAATGGCTACAACAAATTGTTGATGGTTTATCATTTTTTTGCGTGAAAAGTAATGGCAACAACAAATCGGTGATGGTTTATCATTTTTTTTGCGTGAAAAGTAATGGTAACAACAAATCGGTGATGGTTTATCATTTTTTGCGTGAAAAATAACGCCTAAAACAGTTTATAATTTTTAGCGCGTGAAAAATAATACGAGAAAACCGCCCTTCAAGCATACTTAGAGGGTGGAAGCTAATTAACCGCCAACAGAGAGAGAGAGGGGTTATCCTGCCCGTTCCCTATATCATACGATCAACGGTCGGTGGGCACGATCCGCGTGACATGGGCTAGACCAATCGGAGCGATGATGCACGTCCGCGAGAATTTGTGAAGAGAGAGGGCAAAACCGAGTACTATCAAGAAACCAAGGGCACCTGAGTAGTAAATAGACTAAGGGATTCAAATATGAGATTTAAAAAATGGAAAATGCGTGTTTTGTACAATGAAACCCATCTTGGCCTACCTCAAACTATTTGCAATACCAATATACATCAGTGTGAGAATTGTGACCTCATTTAGACAAAGTATGATTTGGGGGAAGCTGTTTTGGGAAGGGCTTATTGTGGAAAACCATGCACCTTCATAGCTACTAGGTGATTTGAGAAGTGGCAATTTGTGGTAAAACTTGATTTATCTATGATTTATCTATGATTTGAGAAGTGTCAATTTGTGGTAAAGACTCCATGAGTAAGTGCCACTCTTTTTAGGATTTTTTTGCACATTAAATGACTCATTTAACTAGTTAATCCCATTTGTTGACTCTCTGTTGACCAGCCACTTGAGGGTAAAACTGAGTATATTGCACTAGCCAGTATTAGCACTCGAGGGGAAAATTGAGCACACAAAAAATGCTAGTATAAGACTCGAGGGTATACCTGAGTATATCTAAATTTCCGGGGTTAGACTCGAGGACACGTGCAATTGTTGACGCGTAGACGCGGGTCGCGGTGGAGAAGTCGAGACGTGCAATCGTGGACGCGTGTCGCGTTGCAGAAGTCCAAGACGTGCAGACGTGCACTTGTGCACGCGTAGGACGCGGGTCGCATTAACCACCCCTCGCCTTTATAGACGCCTCCTCGCACTGTCTCTGTCACTCTCACTCGCTCACGCATCGCCAACTCTCTCCCACGTCCCATCATCTTCTCCAAAGCAAAAACCCTCTCCCTCTCCCTCTTCCTCTTCCTCCGCCGGAGAGATGGACAAGGAGAATGCCAATCCCATCGTCGAGGTTGGCTCGAAGCGCGACGCCTCCATCTTCGGCCCCGTCCCCTCGACGGACGACGCCGCCGCCGCCGCCGGTGCATCGGAGGCTGCTGCCGCCGGTGGCAGTCAGATCCCGGCGGGATGGGACCCCTACGACCCCGTGCCGTACGTCCCGCCCCCGAACCCCTACGACACCTCCCTGGAGGACCCATGGAACGAGGTAACTACGGTTTGCTTCCTTTTTGAACCCTATTTTTGCTGGTGTAGATGGATCTGTAGATGGATGAGTATTGGGCTAATATTTGCGCCGATTTTATTCCATTTTGTTTTGATCACTTCTTGATTTCGTTTAAGATTTGGGGTTCGGCTGTTCGGTTAATTTATGCAAGTAATATTGGATCTCAATCAGTTAATTTATGCAAGTAATCATGGGATCTCAATCAGTTATTTTATGCACTAATCAAAAGATATCAACCGTTTAATTTTGCAAATAATCTCGAATGTGTTCAAGTTCAGATCTAGTTCAGATCTAGAATCTGTTTCTTTGCCTATGATGAATGGTTGGGCACAAATTTTTACAGGGAGGGTTCAGCGAACCATTGCTGTGTACAAATCTGTTGTGCATGAGCTTTAGTTCGCTTACACCTTCCATGTAGATATATAATCATGTCCACTCTAACTGAGGCTGACTATGTTTTTCTTAACTTTGTTATCATGTACGTTAGTCATCGTTGCAACTCATTCACTAGTTTCTGTTTGATATGGATCAGATGTCTGGCAGCCGACGTCGGCAGCGACGAAGAGCGAGGAGGACGTCAAGACTCGCCGAGTGTCTGCGGAGGCTGCAGGTCGGCCGAGTACATCTCCTACTTCGCCAAGGAGGTGTACGGGTGCCCCTTCGCACCGGGAGACTCGGCGCCACGGACTTCAACTACCTCGTCACGCATGCCGAGAACATCGGCAACACCTTCCCCAAGGTCGGCACGACGGTGAACGTCCACTCCTTCCGCGCCAAGCACAGGGCGCTCGGCATGCACCTCCGCAGCTTGCGGCGGGTGGAGATCTCCGCCGGGCGCATGCCTCCGCTCAAGCCCAAGGCTCCCAAGGGGAGCAAGAGCAACAAGTGGAGGGAGAGCCGGATGGGGTAGGCGGAGTCCCGGACGTAGTCTCGCTGCTGCTCGCCGCTCCTAGTTTGTTGTTGGGATCCCTTTGTTGTTAGCTAGGGATCCCTTGTTGTTATGTTAGTATGATGGTGCTTGTGAAGAACTCTGTTACTATGTTGGCTGCTGTGTATGCAGCCTATTATCTATCCATATTATCTAGGGATTATCTATCCCTAGTCTACTATATTTTGTTGGCCGTACTTAGTTTTCTTGATTTACTATGACCTTGAATTTATCGTACATTATCCTGGAGATTTGCTTCTAGATTTAACTACATACATATGAACCGAGAGGGAGTACTAGATTTGCTGCCATATTGGGCAAACAACGAGGGCCAAAAGGCACAAATAATTGAAGAAAGTCGAAATGCAAACTTCTCTAGATTTTATACTAATTTGGTGAAAAGGACAGAGAGAGAAGAGGGAAAAAAGTGCACTTAATAGGGATGCCAATTTGGGGCCGAGAGAGACAGAACCCAGCTCCTGCTCACGTGCAACCAAACGCTTCTCGTCCTGTCCCACGCGGTCCCTTTCTACCAGCCCCACGCGACGCGGGCCCACACGACTCGGCCCCACAAGACGCGGCCCCACACGTGACAGAACGGTCAACTAAACGGGAATCCTGCCGTCTGAGCTGCTTCTGCGGGTTTCAAACAAGGGCTTGGGGAAAACTGAGGAAAAACTAAGGACCGGAGGGCACGAAAATAGAAATCCCTACAATATATAGCTCATGGGACAAATAGCTTAAAAACTATTGTGGTATTGAATATGTACTTATGCACTTTATCTCTTATTAAGTTGCTTGTTGTGCGATAACCATGTTTTCTGGGGACGCCATCAACTATTCTTTGTTGAATATCATGTGAGTTGCTATGCATGTCCGTCTTGTCTGAAGTAAGAGAGATCTACCACCTTAATGGTTGGAGCATGCATATTGTTAGAGAAGAACATTGGGCCGCTAACTAAAGCCATGATTCATGGTGGAAGTTTCAGTTTTGGACATATATCCTTAATCTCATATGAGAATAATAATTGTTGCCACATGCTTATGCATTAAAGAGGAGTCCATTATCTGTTGTCCATGTTGTCCCGGTATGGATGTCTAAGTTGAGAATAATCAAAGCGAGAAATCCAAAATGCGAGCTTTCTCCTTAGACCTTTGTACAGGCGGCATGGAGGTACCCCATTGTGACACTTGGTTAAAACATGTGTATTGCGATGATCCGGTAGTCCAAGCTAATTAGGACAAGGTGCGGGCACTATTAGTATACTATGCATGAGGCTTGCAACTTGTAGGATATAGTTTACATAACTCATATGCTTTATTACTACCGTTGACAGAATTGTTTCATGTTTTCAAAATAAAAGCTCTAGCACAAATATAGCAATCGATGCTTTCCTCTTTGAAGGACCATTCTTTTTACTTTTATGTTGAGTCAGTTCACCTATCTCTCTCCACCTCAAGAAGCAAACACTTGTGTGAACTGTGCATTGATTCCTACATACTTGCATATTGCACTTGTTATATTACTCTATGTTGACAATTATCCATGAGATATACATGTTACAAGTTGAAAGCAACCGCTGAAACTTAATCTTCCTTTGTGTTGCCTCAATACCTTTACTTTGATTTATTGCTTTATGAGTTAACTCTTATGCAAGACTTATTGATGCTTGTCTTGAAGTACTATTCATGAAAAGTCTTTGCTTTATGATTCACTTGTTTACTCATGTCATTACCATTGTTTTGATCGCTGCATTCATTACATATGTTTACAAATAGTATGATCAAGGTTATGATGGCATGTCACTTCAGAAATTATCTTTGTTATCGTTTTACTCGCTCGGGACGAGCGAAACTAAGCTTAGGGATGCTGATACGTCTCCAACGTATCGATAATTTCTTATGTTCCATGCCACATTATTGATGATATCTACATGTTTTATGCACACTTTATGTCATATTCGTGCATTTTCTCGGAACTAACCTATTAACAAGATGCCGAAGAGCCGCTTGTTGTTTTCTCGCTGTTTTTGGTTTCGAAATCCTAGTAACGAAATATTCTCGGAATTGGATGAAATCAACGCCCGGGGTCCTATTTTGCCACGAAGCTTCCGGAAGACCGAAGGAGAGTCGAAGTGGGGCCACGAGGTGGCGACACACCAGGGCGGCGCGGCCCAGGCCCTGGCCGCGCCGGCCCTGTGTTGTGGGCCCCTCGTGCCGCCTCTTTACCTGCCCTTCCGCCTACAAATAGCCTCCGTCGCGAAACCCCCAGTACCGAGAACCACGATACGGAAAACCTTCCCGGAGACGCCGCCGCCGCCAATCCCATCTCGGGGGATTCTGGAGATCTCCTCCGCACCCTGCCGGAGAGGGGATTCATCTCCCGGAGGACTCTTCACCGCCATGGTCGCCTCCGGAGTGATGAGTGAGTAGTTCACCCCTGGACTATGGGTCCATAGCAGTAGCTAGATGGTTGTCTTCTCCTCATTGTGCTTCATTGTTGGATCTTGTGAGCTGCCTAACATGATCAAGATCATCTATCCGTAATGCTATATGTTGTGTTTGTCGGGATCCGATGGATAGAGAATACCATGTTATGTTAATTATCAAGTTATTACCTATGTGTTGTTTAAGATCTTGCATGCTCTCCGTTATTAGTAGAGGCTCGCGGCCAAGTTGATGCTAGTAACTCCAAGAGGGAGTATTTATGCTCGATAGTGGGTTCATGTCTCCGTGAATCCGGAGGAGTGACAAGAACCTCTAAGGTTATGGATGTGCTGTTGCCACTAGGGATAAAACATTGATGCTATGTCCGAGGATGTAGTTATTGATTACATTACGCGCAATACTTAATGCAATTGTCCGTTGTTAGCAACTTAATACTTGGAGGGGGTTCGGACGATAACCTGAAGGTGGACTTTTTAGGCATAGATGCATGTTGGATAGCGGTCTATGTACTTTGTCGTAATGCCCAATTAAATCTCACTATATTTATCATGACATGTATGTGCATTGTTATGCCCTCTCTATTTGTCAATTGCCCGACTGTAATTTGTTCACCCAACATGCTTTTATCTTATGGGAGAGACACCTCTAGTGAACTGTGGACCCCGGTCCATTCTTTTATACTTGAAATACAAATCTGCTGCAATACTTGTTCTTTCTTTGTTTTATGCAAACAATCATGTTCCACACAATACGGTTAATCCTTTGTTACAGCAAGCCGGTGAGATTGACAACCTCACTGTTTCGTTGGGGCAAAGTACTTTGGTTGTGTTGTGCGGGTTCCACGTTGGCGCCGGAATCTCCGGTGTTGAGCCGCACTACATCCCGCCGCCATCAACCTTCAACGTGCTTCTTGGCTCCTCCTGGTTCGATAAACCTTGGTTTCTTTCTGAGGGAAAACTTGCTGCTGTGCGCATTATACCTTCCTCTTGGGGTTCCCAACGAACGTGTGAGTTACACGCCATCAACTCCCTCTATCAACACCACGGTCAACATCTTCCCGCGACTGCTGTCGCGCTCCGGCGACAATTCCGGCCACCGTGGACCTCCTCCGCCCCTTCTGAGCACACCATCGGTTTACTGGTGAGCTCGCGCACCTCCCAGACATATTCTAACCTTCTTTGTGCTATGACCCCGATCGCAGTCCTCGCGTCACGCACAGGCAGCGGGATCTAGTCCTTGATTCAACAGGGATGATATAGAGTTTGGAGTTGCGCCGAAGCGAGAGGAGGAAGGAGGGGTTCTAGGATAATTCCATTACAACCCGATAATCTTTCCCCAGCCACACCTGCTGCTACTTATCTCAGACGTTGCCCTTGCTGATGATGGGCTGGGCCGCAGTGGTCTTCATCTGGTGGGCCTTGGCCCGACGGATGTCACGCCTCCTACGCCTCCTCGTGACCGGTATCGTAGCAGGTCCCTCCCCTTGAAACGCTGCTTGTCCCCAAGCAGGGGCTTGAGGAAAACGAGCTCGAAGCGCTGCTTCCGATTCCCAGGTGCTCAAGGAAGGAGGTAGTCCAGACCAATTCACCTGCACTTGTTCCACTCTTCCGACGCCACGCCGAATGGATCGAGATGCGAATATCTCCACTGGTTGCACCACTAAGCATTCGTTAGTCATGTAATGAGAAGTTAAGGCTAGATTGATGCACCTGATCCGGCGGAACAAACTTCTTCAGCTGAGATACATGCAGCACATAATGTATTTGGCTGCCCTCCGGAAGTTTCAGCTTGTACGCCACTTTCCCAATCCGTGCCGAGATCTCAAATGGGCCAAAGAATTTGAATGACAGCTTTCTTGTTAGCTCGGCTGAGCCACCGACGTCCGTGCATATGGTTGCGGTTTCATGAACACTTTCTCCCCCACCGTGAACTCCCTTTCCGGCCGATGTTTGTCCTCCCGGGACTTCATTCGTTGCTGAGCTCGGAGTAGGTGCTTGGTGCAAGAGGACCGATGTAGCCTCGCGATCCTTGAGCCATCCCGCCGTATCACTTGGAGTAGAGGATTGCAGAGTTGTCGATGCCCGAGTATTGAGGAGTGTAACCATAGAGCACTTGGAATGGAGTTTTCCCTAGAGCTGAATGATAATTGGTATTATACCAGTATTCCGCCAATGGCAGCCAATGTGCCCATTTTTTTGGAGAAGCATGAACTGCACAGCGTAAGTATGTTTCCAGACATTGATTCAACTTTTCTGTCTGTCCATCCGTTTGCGGATGATTTGCTGAGCTCATATTCATCTTTGTATCAGTCAGTCGAAACAGTTCTTGCCAAACCTTGCTGGTGAAAATAGGATCCCTATCCGAAATGATGATATTTGGCAAA
>NC_061508.1:97664494-97741562 GCF_022539505.1 Lolium rigidum
ATGATCCGTAGTCCAAGCTAATTAGGACAAGGTGCGGGCACTATTAGTATACTATGCATGAGGCTTGCAACTTGTAGGATATAGTTTACATAACTCATATGCTTTATTACTACCGTTGACAGAATTGTTTCATGTTTTCAAAATAAAAGCTCTAGCACAAATATAGCAATCGATGCTTTCCTCTTTTGAAGGACCATTCTTTTTACTTTTATGTTGAGTCAGTTCACCTATCTCTCTCCACCTCAAGAAGCAAACACTTGTGTGAACTAGTGCATTGATTCCTACATACTTGCATATTGCACTTGTTATATTACTCTATGTTGACAATTATCCATGAGATATACATGTTACAAGTTGAAAGCAACCGCTGAAACTTAATCTTCCTTTGTGTTGCCTCAATACCTTTACTTTGATTTATTGCTTTATGAGTTAACTCTTATGCAAGACTTATTGATGCTTGTCTTGAAGTAATTATTCATGAAAAGTCTTTGCTTTATGATTCACTTGTTTACTCATGTCATTACCATTGTTTTGATCGCTGCATTCATTACATATGTTTACAAATAGTATGATCAAGGTTATGATGGCATGTCACTTCAGAAATTATCTTTGTTATCGTTTTACTCGCTCGGGACGAGCGTAACTAAGCTTAGGGATGCTGATACGTCTCCAACGTATCGATAATTTCTTATGTTCCATGCCACATTATTGATGATATCTACATGTTTTATGCACACTTTATGTCATATTCGTGCATTTTCTGGAACTAACCTATTAACAAGATGCCGAAGAGCCAGTTGTTGTTTTACGCTGTTTTTGGTTTCAGAAATCCTAGTAACGAAATATTCTCGAATTGGATGAAATCAACGCCCGGGGTCCTATTTTGCCACGAAGCTTCGGAAGACCGAAGGAGAGTCGAAGTGGGGCCACGAGGTGGCGACACACCAGGAGCGGCGCGGCCCGGGCCCCGGCCGCGCCGGCCCGTGTTGTGGGCCCCTCGTGCCGCCTCTCTACCTGCCCTTCCGCCTACAAATAGCCTCCGTCGCGAAACCCCCGATGCGAGAACCACGATACGGAAAACCTTCCGAGACGCCGCCGCCGCCAATCCCATCTCGGGGGATTCGGAGATCTCCTCCGGCACCCTGCCGGGAGGGGATTCATCTCCCAGGAGGACTCTTCACCGCCATGGTCGCCTCCGGAGTGATGAGTGAGTAGTTCACCCCTGGACTATGGGTCCATAACGTAGCTAGATGGTTGTCTTCTCCTCATTGTGCTTCATTGTTGGATCTTGTGAGCTGCCTAACATGATCAAGATCATCTATCTGTAATGCTATATGTTGTGTTTGTCGGGATCCGATGGATAGAGAATACCATGTTATGTTAATTATCAAGTTATTACCTATGTGTTGTTTATGATCTTGCATGCTCTCCGTTATTAGTAGAGGCTGCGGCCAAGTTGATGCTAGTAACTCCAAGAGGGAGTATTTATGCTCGATAGTGGGTTCATGTCTCCAGTGAATCCGGAGGAGTGACAAGAACCTCTAAGGTTATGGATGTCTTGTTGCCACTAGGGATAAAACATTGATGCTATGTCCGAGGATGTAGTTATTGATTACATTACGCGCAATACTTAATGCAATTGTCCGTTGTTAGCAACTTAATGCTTGGAGGGGGTTCGGACGATAACCTGAAGGTGGACTTTTTAGGCATAGATGCATGTCGGATAGCGGTCTATGTACTTTGTCGTAATGCCCAATTAAATCTCACTATATTTATCATGACATGTATGTGCATTGTTATGCCCTCTCTATTTGTCAATTGCCCGACTGTAATTTGTTCACCCAACATGCTTTTATCTTATGGGAGAGACACCTCTAGTGAACTGTGGACCCCGGTCCATTCTTTTATACTGAAATACAAATCTGCTGCAATACTTGTTCTTTACTGTTTTATGCAAACAATCATGTTCCACACAATACGGTTAATCCTTTGTTACAGCAAGCCGGTGAGATTGACAACCTCACTGTTTCGTTGGGGCAAAGTACTTTGGTTGTGTTGTGCAGGTTCCACGTTGGCGCCGGAATCTCTGGTGTTGCGCCGCACTACATCCCGCCGCCATCAACCTTCAACGTGCTTCTTGGCTCCTCCTGGTTCGATAAACCTTGGTTTCTTTCCGAGGGAAAACTTGCTGCTGTGCGCATCATACCTTCCTCTTGGGGTTCCCAACGAACGTGTGAGTTACACGCCATCAACTCCCTCTATCAACACCACGGTCAACATCTTCCCGCGATCGCCGTCGGCGCTCCGGCGACAATTCCGGCCACCGTGGACCTCCTCCGCCCCTTCTGAGCACACCATCGGTTTACTGGTGAGCTCGCGCACCTCCCAGACATATTCTAACCTTCTTTGTGCTATGACCCCGATCGCAGTCCTCGCGTCACGCACAGGCAGCGGGATCTAGTCCTTGATTCAACAGGGATGATATAGAGTTTGGAGTTGCGCCGAAGCGAGAGGAGGAAGGAGAGGTTCTAGGATAATTCCATTACAACCCGATAATCTTTCCCCAGCCACACCTGCTGCTACTTATCTCAGACGTTGCCCTTGCTGATGATGGGCTGGGCCGCAGTGGTCTTCATCTGGTGGGCCTTGGCCCGACGGATGTCACGCCTCCTACGCCTCCTCGTGACCGGTATCGTAGCAGGTCCCTCCCCTTGAAACGCTGCTTGTCCCCAAGCAGGGGCTTGAGGAAACGAGCTCGAAGCGCCGCTTCCGATTCCCGTGTGCTCAAGGAAGGAGGTAGTCCAGACCAATTCACCTGCACTTGTTCCACTCTTCCGACGCCACGCCGAATGGATCGAGATGCGAATATCTCCACTGGTTGCACCACTAAGCATTCGTTAGTCATGAATGAGAAGTTAAGGTTAGATTGATGCACCTGATCCGGCGGAACAAACTTCTTCAGCTGAGATACATGCAGCACATAATGTATTTGGCTGCCCTCCGGAAGTTTCAGCTTGTACGCCACTTTCCCAATCCGTGCCAGAATCTCAAATGGGCCAAAGAATTTGAATGACAGCTTCTTGTTAGCTCGCTGAGCCACCGACGTCTGTGCATATGGTTGCAGTTTCATGAACACTTTCTCCCCCACTGTGAACTCCCTTTCCGACCGATGTTTGTCCTCCTGGGACTTCATTCGTTGCTGAGCTCGGAGTAGGTGCTGGTGCAAGAGGACCGATGTAGCCTCGCGATCCTTGAGCCATCCCGCCAGATCACTTGGAGTAGAGGATTGCAGGTTGCTGATGCCCAGGTATTGAGGAGTGTAACCATAGAGCACTTGGAATGGAGTTTTCCCTAGAGCTGAATGATAATTGGTATTATACCAGTATTCCGCCAATGGCAGCCAATGTGCCCATTTTTTTGGAGAAGCATGAACTGCACAGCGTAAGTATGTTTCCAGACATTGATTCAACTTTTTCTGTCTGTCCATCCGTTTGCGGATGATTTGCTGAGCTCATATTCATCTTTGTATCAGTCAGTCGAAACAGTTCTTGCCAAACCTTGCTGGTGAAAATAGGATCCCTATCCGAAATGATGATATTTGGCAAACCATGCAATCGATAGACATTGTCCACGAACTTTTGAGCCACAGTGAGAGAGGTATAAGGATGTGCCAAAGGGATGAAATGCCCATACTTTGTGAACTTGTCGATGACCACTAGGATGCACTTGTAGCCTCCTGACGCTGGCAAGCCCTCGATAAAGTCCATACTGATTGTGCTCTAGGCTTCTGTCGGCACGGGCAGAGGATTCAGTAGCCCAGGTAGGCGCACGTGCTCATTTTTTGCTTGCTGGCAGGTGACACACTGAGATACATACTTGCGAATGTCGTCTTTCATTCTAGGCCAAGCAAACAACGATTTGATACGTTGGTAAGTACCGAGGAATCCTGAATGGCCTCCCACTCCACTATCATGCAACGACAGGAGAACCGCTTTGTGAGCTTCAACATTGTTGCCGAACCACACTCTATCCTTGTAACGGAAGAGTCCCTGATGCAGGGCATAGCCTTGGGAGTTTGGGGTTGATACTGCCAGTTCTGTGAGGAGTTTCTTAGCCTTAGCATCTTGCTCATAGCCCTCTACTATGATTTCCAGCCACCTTGGTCGGCAGAGAGATATATTAAGCAGGTGGTCATTAGGTAACTTGGACAGAGCGTCAGCGGCTGAGTTATCAGTGCCTTTCCTGTACACCAGTTTGTATTGTAATCCCATTAATTTGACAAAAGCTTTCTGTTGCATTTCGCTTGTGAGTTTCTGATCAGACAGGTGCACTAAACTGCGATGGTCGGTAATTATAGTAAACGGTGCTTGCTGTAGGTAAGATCTCCATTTGTCAACTGCAAGAAGAATGGCTAGGCATTCCTTCTCGTAGGTGGACATAGTTTGAGCTGTGACTCCCAATGCTTTACTGAGGTAGGCAACAGGGTGACCCTTCCGACTGAGCACTGCACCCACTCCACGCTTGCATCCATCAGTCTCCACTGTAAAAGGAACAGCGAAGTCAGGTAATGCTAGAACAGGTGCTTCCAACATTTTCTGTTTCAATGTTTCAAATGCTTGTTGTTCATGATATGTCCATCGAAAGACCGTTTCCTTTTTGAGAAGATTGGACAATGTTCTGGCTATTAGACTGTACCCTTTGATGAACTTCCGGTAGTACCCTGTCAGCCCTAGGAATCCTCGTACTTGTTTTGCATTTGTGGGTTTAGGCCAGTGCTGCACCGCTGCTATCTTCCCTGGATCCGTGGCGACACCTTGTGCACTGATGATGTGGCCCAGATACTCGAGTTGAGGCTGTGCGAATGTGCACTTGCTTCTCTTGACTGACAATTGATTATCTTGCAGCAGCTGGAACACCTTTGTCAAGTGTTGCACATGTTCAGCTAAGGAAGGGCTATAGATTAATATGTCATCCATGAATACTAAGACACATTTCCTTATCATTGGTGCAAAGATGGCATTCATGGCTGACTGAAATGTCGCTGGTGCATTAGTTAGCCCAAAGGGCATAACTCTGAACTCATACAGCCCTTGGTGTGTCTTGAATGCCGTCTTGTGCTCATCTTCCGGCTTCAAGCGAATTTGGTGATATCCTGCTCGCAAGTCGATTTTTGTGAACCACTTGGCTCCAGCTAGCTCGTCAAGCAATCCATCAACAATGGGCATGGGGTACTTATTTTTTACTGTGATGGAGTTCAGACCCCTGTAATCAACACAGAACCTCCAACTCCCATCCTTTTTTCGCACTAAAATCACAGGTGAGGCAAAAGGACTGGTGTTCTCTTGTATTATACCCCTTCTGAGCATATCCTTCACTTGCTGCTCAATTTCAGTTTTTTGGTGTGGAGCATATCTGTATGGTCTGCAGTTCATCGGAGCCGTCCCTGGTATCAGAGGAATATGGTGGTCGAACTTCCTTGGTGGTGGTAAGGTAGTTGGCTCTTCGAACAGTGTGTTGTACTGGTCCACCACTTGCTGAATGGAAGGAGGAGTTGTGTCCACTATATACACTATGCCATCTCCAATGTGGTACAACTCGAGCACTTGATGCACTTCTCCTTTTTTTGAGTAACGCAGCCAGAGCCTGGGCTGACATAGCTGTACAGCTTTCTCCTTGAGGTTGTACTCCTCTGAGTGTTATTGTCGAACCCTCATGCTTGAAGCGCATCGTCTTCCTCTTCTAGTTGATCCACATCTTCCCATTATTCTGGTTCTCTAGCCAATCCATTCCCAAGATTATGTCGTATGCTGTGAGAGGTAGAATTTTCAGATCGGTGGTGAACTTGTGCCCTTGCGTGTGCCAAGTCACTTCTGGCAACATTTGTGAACACTGAATTTTCCCCCCACCAGCCACACTAACTTGCGCCACCGGAATATCTGTGGTTTGCCACTGAAGTTTGGTAGCCAGTTGTTGACTGACGAAATTACTGGAGCTTCCTGAGTCGATCAAGATAAGCACAGTGTGTTTTCCCACCACCCCTTGCAAGCGCATGCTGCGGCGACTAGTGGTGCCGGCCACCGCATGGACTGAGAGTTTCATCATTTCCTCTGTATCAGACTCCTCCGTGCTACCCTCTTCATTCCCGGAGGCCACTTTCGAGACACTGTCACTGATCTGCAAAGCTTCCAAGAGTTCTTCCAACACATGCAGTTGAACTTGAGCTGGGCACTTGTGACCCGGGCCGAATTTTTCACCACATTTGAAGCATTCTCCCCGTGCCCGACGCTGAGCTCGCAGAGAGTCAAATTTGGACACCACAGGTGCTTTATCATCTGTCTTCTTATGCTCTGGAGATGCCCCAAGAAACCCAGGCAATTGACCATGTTGTTTGTACTTCAGTCTGAGAGCATCACGTTGGCTATACTTGTTTGATGGTGGAGCGAGATCCTCAGCCAGAAGAGCCTCCTGTGTTTGTGCCATGGAAAAAGAATAACTTTTCGAATATCTGATCGAAGCCCAGCTAGAAAACGTCTCACAAAGAAAGTTTCATCATATGAGTGATTGTGGAGCAAGATTTTATGCATTAGCTCCTCAAATTTGCGAGCATAATCATCTACTGAACCAGTTTGTTTGTGAGCAAAGAAGGTATCCATGATTCTAGCATACTTGTCTCTATTAAATTTGGTGAAAACTCCTACACATAACTCTGGCCAAGTAGCAACACTATGCAATGCTTCATATGTTTGCAACCATAATGCAGCATTACCTCTAAAATGCATAGTAGCAAAATCTACCCACAGATTTTTTTGAACATTGTAAAGCCTAAAGTACTTCTCACAACTCTTTTTCCACCACTTAGGATTATCACCATCAAAGTTGGGAAAATCAGATTTGGGTAATCTAGGACCATGACCATGTCTATTAGTATGGAACGTGTGCTCGGTTTCAGTGTGCTCATCATCATCATCATCAATATCAGACAAGGCATAAGTTTCAGCGTGGGTAACAGATCGCTCACCCCTGACCAGGGCACAGCTGGAGGGGAAATCCTCTCCCAGACCAGTACCCTGGAAGCGTTGTTGCGAACCATGCCCTTCAGGCCGAAGCGGACCCGGATCCCGATCAACGGACTCCGGTGTCGAGAGCTTGGGAGCGGCTGTCTCCATGGACATCAGCCGCGTCGCCACCCGCTCCATCGACTGCTTCAATTCCGCCACCGAGCGATCCAAGCCGGTGTTGGCTTGAATTACTCGGTCAATGGTAGACTCCACTTTCGCCGCGCTCCGCACGAGATCCTGCTGCGTGAGGGCGAGCTTGTCGAGCGCCGAGTTGATCTCCGTGATGGGAAGAGCGTTGGCCTGCCCCGCCTCTGCGGTCGCCTTGTTCGCCTCCATCGTCGCCACCAGCAGCTGGCGCTGATCGGCGACGCGCTCATCTCCGCCATCTCCACCCGCTGGGTCAGATTCAATCGGCCGGATTTCGCCGTCGTGGAATACTATCCTCCGGCGGACCGAATTAGGGTACACCCGAGGGTGTTTTGCGCAGATCCGTAAGGATCCGCACCCGTCGTTCGGATTTAGCGACCAGAATCAATGATTCGCACACGGGAAGAAAAATCCAGGACCAAAACTGCTCTGATTACCACTTGCTATGACCTCGATCGCAGTCCTCGCGTCACGCACAGGCAGCGGGATCTAGTCCTTGATTCAACGGGGATGATACAGAGTTTGGAGTTGCGCCGAAGCGAGAGGAGGAAGGAGAGGTTCTAGGATAATTCCATTACAACCCGATAATCTTTCCCCAGCCACACCTGCTGCTACTTATCTCAGACGTTGCCCTTGCTGATGATGGGCTGGGCCGCAGTGGTCTTCATCTGGTGGGCCTTGGCCCGATGGTTGTCACGCCTCCTACGCCTCCTCGTGACCGGTATCGTAGCACTTTGCTTCCGGTTTCGCTCTTCCCCCTGGTGACCGCCTCTCCGCCGCAGATCCTCTCCGCTGGCGCCACTCCGGCAACTCTCCGACGACGACGTTGCCACTTCCTGGTCCGCGCCAACGAGTCGCATCGGTTGCCACCGTCCTTGCTTCCTGGAAAGCCTCCAATTGTCAGCGCGCATCCACGCCGGCCACCGGTGATCACCGCCGGGCGCACATGGTGGCCATGTCGTCCACCACGTCGCCCGCCATGTCGTCTTCCATGTCAACCTCGGGCCCACTCGTCAGCCTCACGGGCTAACCCCCTCCTGGTGAGAAAAAACACCCACATCTGGATCTGGGCGTTTTTGCAACCAGCTCCTGTACCTTTTTCTCTACCAACCTGCAGCCCCGATCTTATCGTTTTTCCCGAAAACCCCCCTGCAGCTTCCGCCTCATCAGCTGCCCGGTCAGCAGCTCCCGATCCCACGCATCAGCCACTCAGGCTAGCCTGTGTCTGGGTGAGAAAAGTCTTCTCATTTTCTCTGTTTTGCAGAAATTCCAGAAAATGTCTATATTTTATAAAATGCATATCTTCCAAACTATAACTCGAAATACAAAGTGTTCTATATGAAAATTGATCAGAAAAATGTGATGAACATGAATATGCCATCCATATGCATGTTTGCATCTCGAATCATGTCGTGCCATGATAGTTTGTGCATTTCACCTCACATATATGCGGAGTATTTCGGAATTCCACCTAGGTCTTCCCCGCTCCATTTAATACTGATGTAGCTCACCCCTGCCATGTTGTACCATGCTAATCAACACTTAACTTTGTTGGTAGAAATGAAACTCGAACCTTAATTGTTTGCCCGGGGTTCCGACTCCGATTAATATTGATAAGTTGCATTGCACCATCACTGCCATGTCATGCATATCATCTTCATCATGCTGGTTCTTCATCCGTAGTAGTAAGATTTGCATCCGTTGTGTGTTCCAGCATTTTCTTCTTCTCCGATAGGATCACGAAGTGGTGATGTGAGATACGACAAGTCATCCGATTGTTCCTCGGCAATCTTTAACAGGCAAGCATTTCCAAAACTCCTGTCTCTGCAGGAGTCACTGATACGTCTCCGACGTATCGATAATTTCTTATGTTCCATATCATATTATTGATGATACCTACATGTTTTATGCACACTTTATGTCATATTCGTGCATTTTCTGGAACTAACCTATTAACAAGATGCCGAAGAGCCGATTGTCTGTTTTCTGCTTGTTTTTGGTTTCGGAAATCCTAGTAACGAAATATTCTTGGAATTGGACGAAATCAAAACCCGGGGTCCTATTTTGCCACGAAGCTTCCGGAAGACCGAAGAGGAGTCGAAGTGGGGCCACGAGGGGCCGCCACCATAGGGCGGCGCGGCCCGGGCCTTGGCCGCGCCGACTCGTGGTGTGGGGCCCTCGTGTGGCCCCCCACGTTGCCCTTCCGCCTACTTAAAGCCTCCGTCGTGAAACCCACGATACGAAGAACCACGATACGGAAAACCTTCCGGAGACGCCGCCGCCGTCAATCCCATCTCGGGGGATTCCGGAGATCTCCTCCGGCACCCTGCCGGAGAGGGGATTCATCTCCGGAGGACTCTACACCGCCATGGTCGCCTCCGGAGTGATGAGTGAGTAGTTCACCCCTGGACTATGGATCCATAGCGGTAGCTAGATGGTTGTCTTCTCCTCATTGTGCTTCATTGTTGGATCTTGTGAGCTGCCTAACATGATCAAGATCATCTATCCGTAATTCTATATGTTGTGTTTGTCGGGATCCGATGGATAGAGAATACCATGTTATGTTAATTATCAAGTTATTACCTATGTGTTGTTTATGATCTTGCATGCTCTCCGTTATTAGTAGAGGCTCCGGCCAAGTTGATGCTAGTAACTCCAAGAGGGAGTATTTATGCTCGATAGTGGGTTCATGCCTGCATTGACACCGGGAGAGTGACGAAAACCCCTAAGGTTGTGTTGTGCTGTTGCCACTAGGGATAAAACATTGATGCTATGTCTAAGGATGTAGTTGTTGATTAAATTACGCACCATACTTAATGCAATTGTCTGTTGCTTTGCAACTTAATACTGGAAGGGGTTCGGATGATAACCTGAAGGTGGACTTTTTAGGCATAGATGCAGTTGGATGGTGGTCTATGTACTTTGTCGTAATGCCCAATTAAATCTCACTATACTTATCATGACATGTATGTGCATTGTTATGCCCTCTCTATTTGTCAATTGCCCGACTGTAATTTGTTCACCCAACATGCTTTTATCTTATGGGAGAGACACCTCTAGTGATCTGTGGACCCCGGTCCATTCTTTTATACTGAAATACAAATCTGCTGCAATACTTGTTCTTTCTGTTTTCTTGCAAACAATCATCTTCCACACAATACGGTTAATCCTTTGTTACAGCAAGCCGGTGAGATTGACAACCTCACTCTGTTTCGTTGGGGCAAAGTACTTTGGTTGTGTTGTGCAGGTTCCACGTTGGCGCCGGAATCTACGGTGTTGCGCCGCACTACATCCCGCCGCCATCAACCTTCAACGTGCTTCTTGGCTCCTCCTGGTTCGATAAACCTTGGTTTCTTTCGAGGGAAAACTTGCTGCTGTGCGCATCATACCTTCCTCTTGGGGTTCCCAACGAACGTGTGAATTACACGCCATCAAGCATATTTTCCGGCGCCGTTGCCGGGAAACCGAAGAAAAGCTACACCACAAAGATTTCTAACTCCCACGTCAACTACGCGCCAGACATATTTTCAGGCGCCGTTGTCGGGGAGATCAAGACACGCTGCAGGGGAGTCTCCACTTCTCAATCTCTTTACTTTGTTTTTGTCTTGCTTTATTTTATTTACTACTTTGTTTGCTGCACTTATATCAAAACACAAAAAAATTAGTTGCTAGCTTTACTTTATTTACTGTCCTGCACTCTATATCAAAAACACAAAAAAATTAGTTACTTGCATTTACTTTACTTGATTCATCATGTTTCCTTTTAATTTTACCACAAAAAACATACCAGTAGGACGCGGGTCTATAATTGGGAGAAACAATATAGAAGAATTTTTCACCCATGTTAGTACCGTTGAAGATTTTGAAGATAGACACTTGGTAGAACTTGCTCCTACTTATGAAATTGCTGCTGCTGCTTTAGTTCGCATGTTGGAAACTAAATTTGTTAATCTCAATCCTATAATCCAACACATGTTTCTTACACTTGGTGATATGGAAGAAGGGGAAAAGAAAGATTTTGTTTTAGAAACCCTTCTTAGAGAATTTGGTGGTCTAGCAAGAGAGGCTAGAAAGGTCTTTGCTAAATTTAATATGCTTGGTTCTCATACTAATTTTGTTGGTCTCCTTGAAAAAATGGACATGGATAGAATAAGGTACACTAATAATATTAATGATGGTGGGGAGATCAAAGCACCAATACCATGTAAACTCCTAGCTATAAATGATGCACTAGAAAATAACTATGCTTGGCTTGTTCCCGAAAATTTGTTCGATGAGAGTAGCAAGCCCAAGACTAATGAAAAGGGAGACGCTGAAACTTATGTATCCAATATACTATGCATGGTTGAGAAAACTCCAGACCCCGCTGTAGATGCACCACCCTTTGATAACACTTGAGTTACACTTTCTGCGCCTAGCTGAAAGGCGTTAAAGAAAAGCGCTTATGGGAGACAACCCATGTTTTTACTACAGTATTTTTGTTTTATATTTGAGTCTTGGAAGTTGTTTACTACTGTAGCAACCTCTCCTTATCTTAGTTTTGAGTTTTGTTGTGCCAAGTAAAGTCTTTGATAGTAAAGTAAATACTAGATTTGGATTACTGCGCAGAAACAGATTTCTTTGCTGTCACGAATCTGGGTCTAATTCTCTGTAGGTAAATCAGAAAATTAAGCCAATTTACGTGAGTGATCCTCAGATATGTACGCAACTTTCATTCAATTTGGGCATTTTCATTTGAGCAAGTCTGGTGCCCTAATAAAATCCATCTTTACGGACTGTTCTGTTTTGACAGATTCTGCCTTTTATTTTGCATTGCCTCTTTTGCTATGTTGGATGAATTTCTTTGATCCATTAATGTCCAATAGCTTTATGCAATGTCCAGAAGTGTTAAGAATGATTGTGTCACCTCTGAACATGTTAATTTTTATTGTGCACTAACCCTCTAATGAGTTGTTTCGAGTTTGGTGTGGAGGAAGTTTTCAAGGATCAAGAGAGGAGTATGATGCAATATGATCAATGAGAGTGAAAGCTCTAAGCTTGGGGATGCCCCGGTGGTTCACCCCTGCATATTCTAAGAAGACTCAAGCGTCTAAGCTTGGGGATGCCCAAGGCATCCCCTTCTTCATCGACAACATTATCAGGTTCCTCCCCTGAAACTATATATTTATTCCGTCACATCTTATGCACTTTGCTTGGAGCGTCGGTTTGTTTTTGTTTTTGTTTTGTTTGAATAAAATGGATCCTAGCATTCACTTTGTGGGAGAGAGACACGCTCCGCTGTAGCATATGGACAAGTATGTCCTTAGGCTCTACTCATAGTATTCTTGGCTAAGTTTCTTCTTCGTTAAATTGTTATATGGTTGGAATTGGAAAATACTACATGTAGTAATTCTAAAATGTCTTGGATAATTTGATACTTGGCAATTGTTGTGCTCATGTTTAAGCTCTTGCATCATATACTTTGCACCCATTAATGAAGAAATACTTAGAGCTTGCTAATTTGGTTTGCATATTTGGTTTCTCTAGAGTCTAGATAATATCTAGTATTGAGTTTTGAACAACAAGGAAGACGGTGTAGAGTCTTATAATGTTTACAATATGTCTTTTATGTGAGTTTTGCTGCACCGTTCATCCTTGTGTTTGTTTCAAATAACCTTGCTAGCCTAAACCTTGTATCGAGAGGGAATACTTCTCATGCATCCAAAATCCTTGAGCCAACCACTATGCCATTTGTGTCCACCATACCTACCTACTACATGGTATTTATCCGCCATTCCAAAGTAAATTGCTTGAGTGCTACCTTTAAAATTCTATCATTCACCTTTGCAATATATAGCTCATGGGACAAATAGCTTAAAAACTATTGTGGTATTGAATATGTACTTATGCACTTTATCTCTTATTAAGTTGCTTGTTGTGCGATAACCATGCTTCTGGGGACGCCATCAACTATTCTTTGTTGAATATCATGTGAGTTGCTATGCATGTCCGTCTTGTCTGAAGTAAGAGAGATCTACCACCTTAATGGTTGGAGCATACATATTGTTAGAGAAGAGCATTGGGCCGCTAACTAAAGCCATGATTCATGGTGGAAGTTTCAGTTTTGGACATATATCCTCAATCTCATATGAGAATAATAATTGTTGCCACATGCTTATGCATTAAAGAGGAGTCCATTATCTGTTGTCCATGTTGTCCCGGTATGGATGTCTAAGTTGAGAATAATCAAAAGCGAGAAATCCAAAATGCGAGCTTTCTCCTTAGACCTTTGTACAGGCGGCATGGAGGTACCCCATTGTGACACTTGGTTAAAACATGTGTATTGCGATGATCCGGTAGTCCAAGCTAATTAGGACAAGGTGCGGGCACTATTAGTATACTATGCATGAGGCTTGCAACTTGTAAGATATAATTTTCATAACTCATATGCTTTATTACTACCGTTGACAAAATTGTTTCATGTTTTCAAAATAAAAGCTCTAGCACAAATATAGCAATCGATGCTTTCCTCTTCGAAGGACCATTCTTTTTACCTTTATGTTGAGTCAGTTCACCTATCTCTCTCCACCTCAAGAAGCAAACACTTGTGTGAACTATGCATTGATTCCTACATACTTGCATATTGCACTTGTTATATTACTCTATGTTGACAATTATCCATGAGATATACATGTTATAAGTTGAAAGCAACCGCTGAAACTTAATCTTCCTTTGTGTTGCTTCAATACCTTTACTTTGATTTATTGCTTTATGAGTTAACTCTTATGCAAGACTTATTGATGCTTGTCTTGAAGTACTATTCATGAAAAGTCTTTGCTTTATGATTCACTTGTTTACTCATGTCATTACCATTGTTTTGATCGCTGCATTCATTACATATGTTTACAAATAGTATGATCAAGGTTATGATGGCATGTCACTTCAGAAATTATCTTTGTTATCGTTTTACCCGCTCGGGACGAGCAGTAACTAAGCTTGGGGATGCTGATACGTCTCCGACGTATCGATAATTTCTTATGTTCCATGCCATATTATTGATGATACCTACATGTTTTATGCACACTTTATGTCATATTCGTGCATTTTACGGAACTAACCTATTAACAAGATGCCGAAGAGCCGATTGCTTGCTGTTTTTGGTTTCAGAAATCCTAGTAACGAAATATTCTCGGAATTGGACGAAATCAAAACCCAGGGTCCTATTTTGCCACGAAGCTTCCGAAAGACCGAAGAGGAGTCGAAGTGGGGCCACGAGGGGCCGCCACCATAGGGCGGCGCGGCCTAGGCCTTGGCCGCGCCGACCTGTGGTGTGGGGCCCTCGTGTGGCCCCCCACGTTGCCCTTCCGCCTACTTAAAGCCTCCGTCGCGAAACCCCTGATACGAAGAACCACGATACGGAAAACCTTCCAGAGACGCCGCCGCCGCCAATCCCATCTCGGGGGATTCTCGGAGATCTCCTCCGGCACCCCGCCGGAGAGGGGATTCATCTCCCGGAGGACTCTACACCGCCATGGTCGCCTCCGGAGTGATGAGTGAGTAGTTCACCCCTGGACTATGGGTCCATAGCAGTAGCTAGATGGTTGTCTTCTCCTCATTGTGCTTCATTGTTGGATCTTGTGAGCTGCCTAACATGATCAAGATCATCTATCTGTAATTCTATATGTTGTGTTTGTCGGGTCCGATGGATAGAGAATACCATGTTATGTTAATTATCAAGTTATTACCTATGTGTTGTTTATGATCTTGCATGCTCTCCGTTATTTGTAGAGGCTCTGGCCAAGTTGATGCTAGTAACTCCAAGAGGGAGTATTTATGCTCGATAGTGGGTTCATGCCCGCATTGACACCGGGGGAGTGACGAAACCCCTAAGGTTGTGTTGTGATGTTGCCACTAGGGATAAAACATTGATGCTATGTCCGAGGATGTAGTTGTTGATTACATTACGCACCATACTTAATGCAATTGTCCGTTGCTTTGCAACTTAATACTCGGAAGGGGTTCGGATGATAACCTCGAAGGTGGACTTTTTAGGCATAGATGCAGTTGGATGGCGGTCTATGTACTTTGTCGTAATGCCCAATTAAATCTCACTATACTTATCATGACATGTATGTGAATTGTTATGCCCTCTCTATTTGTCAATTGCCCGACTGTAATTTTTTCACCCAACATGCTTTTATCTTATGGGAGAGACACCTCTAGTGAACTGTGGACCCCGGTCCATTCTTTTATACTGAAATACAAATCTTCTGCAATACTTGTTTCTATCGTTTTCTCTGCAAACAATCATCTTCCACACAATACGGTTAATCCTTTGTTACGAGCAAGCCGGTGAGATTGACAACCTCACTGTTTCGTTGGGGCAAAGTATTTTGGTTGTGTTGTGCAGGTTCCACGTTGGCGCCGGAATCTCCGGTGTTGCGCCGCACTACATCCCGCCGCCATCAACCTTCAACGTGCTTCTTGGCTCCTCCCGGTTCGATAAACCTTGGTTTCTTTCTGAGGGAAAACTTGCTGCTGTGCGCATCATACCTTCCTCTTGGGGTTCCCAATGAACGTGTGAATTACACGCCATCAAGCATATTTTCTGGCGCCGTTGCCGGGGAAACTGAAGAAAAGCTACACCACAAAGATTTCTAACTCCCACGTCAACTACGCGCCAGTCACTCACCTATTTTACTTTGCCTTCTCTCTTATGCTAGCCTTGAGTTGTGTTCTTGTCACGTGTCATATCCATTTGTTACCTCAAGAAGCCCATATTGCCTCCACCACCCTCCTACAACTATTGATTGGTTATCGAGTCTGCCTTGTGGGTCATAGCACATGCTTAGGGAGATGTTGTTTACTCTATATCTGTTGGGTTGTTAGGAGGTTATCACATGATATATTAGTTGTTGGAGATAATCATGCTTTACTTTAATGTTAACAACTAAAATTGTAAGAAGAGGCATCTGTGAGCCCCTTTGCGAAAGCATCGGAACTTTGACTCGCTAATGTCCCCTAGGACCCGAGTTCTTGTTATTTGTTCTGAGATTGAGCGCTCTACCCGTACGTGGGGACGATTATCGGGACCCCCTCACCCATTACCTTTCCTCGAGTCTGTTTATTGGGAGCCACAACCTTGGTTTTATTTGCCTATGCCATGTATGCCATGCTTTACTTACTGTTTCCTTCGGGTGTTTACTTCCTGTTGCCTTCAGGTGTTTATATTCTGTATTGTACCTTGCAGGACGTTTAGCGAAGCATGTAGTTTGCACGCCTAGCCGCCGGCACAAACCTCTTAGTATGTATCGGAGTATGGCCGAACTTTGTCACGGGTAGCTTAGTTGGGTGGCTCCCATTAAACTTTCTCTTGCATTGGGAACGGTCTGTTGTGAGACTTCACATGTAGTAAGTGGGGTCGAGCATGCGTATGGTTACATTTGGGCAACCCCTGCAGGGTGTACCCCTTATTGATAAGCCGTGTCCACGGTTATGGACAACTTGGATTTGTATAGCTCGATCATAGAACAACTTACACCTTTAGGTTGATGTTAATAACTTGCATAGTAATTTAGCATTACTACAACGGTTACTTAATAAAACTTGTCCACCGTGTGAGTGCCGTTGTAGGTACTTCCTTTGCAAAGGGGGGGGGGACACATCGGTTGGGTTATTTTTGCAGAGTATAGAATTATTAGTTTTATGCGCTCTCTCACCTTCTCTGATAGACGAATGTTGTAGAGTGTCTCTGTATATAGGTTTTTAGTGCTTGCGTGCTACCGCTTAACACCACCATATTTCCTATGACGTTCCTCTTGCATCATCTAAGTCCCCTGCGTGCCTCAAGTACAAAGGATGACTAGTTGACGAATGCTTATACGTCTTGAAGTCTTGTTAAGTACGAACTCGTACTTATTGTTGTTTTGGGACATAACCGGGCAGGTATGAAGACATGTTCGATGAAGACGACGTTAGCAAGGTTACCCTTCTGGCTTGGCCTGGGCAGGATTATGGTCGCCATCGTTTATCTTCAGGACTCTTAGTCCAATTTGTATCTTGTCCGTACTCAGACGTATTTGATCTTCTGTATGATTCAGATCTTTGTGTTGTATATTTGTATCTTGACTCGTTGAAGTCGTTGGTTGTAATATATGTTTCTTGTGGGCTCTATTGTAAACCTGTTGTATTGTTACTGCTTGTGGTAATTCCTCTGGCATCACATGTGTGATTGTCGCGCACGTCGTGTCGGAGGGCGTCTCTGAATCAATATCGTGCGGATCTCGGCGGGATCGCTGGAATCCTCATGGTACCGGTTCCGGGGCGTCACACCCCTTTTGTCCCGGTTGGTAACACAGACCGAGACAAAAGGTCCTCTACGTTGCGCGCGCAGTATGCTGCTCCCTTTTTCATTTTTTTTCATTTCAAAATAATTTTCATATATTTATATGCTACTACAAGTTGTACACGTTCATGCATTATATATAGATCGAGCAAACAAATATTTGAAGCAAAAGTATATTCGTACATTCCCCTTACATATATACATGGAGCTCATGACTACCGGGACTAGAGCCTGTCGTCTATTCGAACTATTACACGGAGATCATCAGAAGCTCCTATTAGGACTAAACAAGCCATTGTCATCTATCATTTCTCTCATCAGAAGTCCCGCCGGTTCCTCCGCAATTCCTAGTAGGTGTTGCTGTCGTTGGAGCTTCTGCCACGTGAACTCGACCTATATAGGAAATTGAGATGAATATGAATATATAAATCTTGATAACGAAATATTGACGGTAATAAATTAAAGTTGTGAATGTATTGCTTACGTTGAATCTACGATCGTCCTTCTCAGTGCTTAACATGCGAATGGACTCGCAAACGTAGTATCCACATAGATTCGTCCCATGTGGCTGCTGGGCGCACGATACAGGAGTAAATGTTAGCTTCTCTGTGAAGTTACTACCCTTAATCACCTTCTTGAAGCTTCTCCAAACCTTGTCAGGCAAAAAAAATGATTGAATGAGTGGATAATTAATTGATATCTCACGAAAGAAATCGATATAGCGTGACAATGATTGAAATTACCTCTGGAGCAAGTCTTGCAAGTTGCGGAACCCTTCCAGACCTCTATTCAATGGGTCCCTTACTTCAATTATTCCCTTATAAACTTGAATATCTTGCAGAATCCAGTGGAAACTGCACATGTTTATATATACATCATGAATTACACTTAATATCGAGTAAGAAAAATTGAATGTGTACAACAGAGTAAGACTCTCACCTGTAGTTGTAAGGAAACAATATTGAATCGCAGAAATGTTGCTCCGTTAAAAACCTTAGCAGGTTTCCCCCCGTTTCTTCGATTTTATCCCTTACCGTGTCAGGATGTACTTTATCTAAGTCAATACACCCATTATTGTTTATATGCCTTCTTTTGCATTCCTCAATCTTGATTCTGCATAACGATATAATGAGTATATGCAATGAACAGGAACAACTGAAAGAACAGGAACTTAGTCAACAACTTACAAGCAATAGAAACTCATGAGAGATTTGTCGATGGCGTCTAAATTGAATAACTTCCTGAGTTCGCACATCTCAATATGGATATCCTCCCTTCGGAAGTAATATTCTTCTGGGGCATTCGCCCAGATGTATCTTTAGTTCACCTTGCACGCATCAAGGTACCACTGATGCAAATTCCGCATATGTGTTGGTAGTGCTTCCAGCCTTTTTTTGCTGACCAAGTCGGGCCCCGTAGATAAATTTAGGGGCTATATCAGCAAAGGGTAGTGCAGTATCTTGGGAACTCAGCAATTCCTCCACAGTACAATTCATTTGAGCCGCTATCTTCGCAGCTGCTTCCATATCCAAACGACCATGTCACTGGTACACCAAGGGAACATCTAACACTTTGAGGGGTGGGTTTGATTGTTTGGCATGTTCTCCGAGCTGGGGAACATCCTTTGATTTTCTGCTTGTTGTCGCTTGCTAGGCTTGAGGGATGCACTTTTTGTACTTGATTTCTTCCCGGCTGCACTTTTAGTTGATGATTTGCACCGGCTAGCACTTTTCTTCTCTTTGCTCTGCTCAATTACATTCGCAAGTGTGCGTGTATAGTCATCCTTCTTCTCATGTAAGTCATATTGCGATGGTGTGTTAAACAAATCAAGAGCATATTGTTTTTGCTTCTCGGTGTGTGGCGCTGGGGGCTCGGGTTTTTCCTTGTGAAAATGGGCATGCAGTTCGCTCTGTGCGATGGCATCATTTTCCTCGTCAGTACGATCGTAAGCACGGGGGAGGAACCTTTGGTACTCTTCGGAGGGGCAACAATCAGCGGATTGTACTCTTGTCACGCTTCTGCTTAGTGGGTGCCTGCCGAGTCTTAGTGGGCGCAGGCGGCGGCGAGGACGGCTGAGCCGGCAGTGGAGATCGAGATGGACTAGGGATGTAGTGGTCGTACTCATGGGGTGATGGTGACATGTGACCACTCGGAGAAGGTGATGGTGAATTGCGATGACTCGTAGGGGGTACCCAGCCTGGAAGCTTGATGTTTTTCTTCTGCCAAAGAATGATGTGACCCACTACTTCTCTGAGTGTACCCTGACCTTCACCTCCAGGGATTTGAAGCTCCAATGACTCAAACGATGGTACAATTGTATCCACCCGGACACGATCATAGCCAGTTGGAATCTCATTGCCATGCCATAGTGTCGGCTTACCTTCAAGTCCTAATGCAGGTAAAACAAAGCCGACCGCCACCTCCAGAGATATAGGTTCATGAACTCCTGATAGAGATCACAACGTGTCTTCTCCTTGATTCCATCCACGGGGTAGCCGGGACCGCCATCTATCATCCGTGGACCGTCAGGCGGGGCCTCCGAGTCAGCAACGCTGCTTCGCCGCTAAGATGTGCCAGCGGTATTATCTACCTGGCATCGTCCTTTCAGTTCGTCAATCTCCCGTTGTTGGTGGTCAAGTCGACGTTGGAACTCGGATAACCGGTCATTCTGCACCTCCTCCTGGCATTGTTTTGCTCTCGCTCGGCTTCTATAAGTCTCCACGTCGCTGGGAAACCCAATCGACCACGGATAACTAGGGCCGGGGTCTCTTGTTCGTCCTCCCTTTTCGGTATTCCCGAGGACCAACGTCAGCAAGTCATTCTCTATCTGGGACAAACTTCAATTTCTCCGATTTAATGTTTGTCGTCACTTGAATCCATTTTTCTCTGGATACCTTAACCTTGCTGTCAATTTGAACAAGGTTCCATGTTCGCATGTCATACTCAAACCCATGCGCAAGGAACCAATTTCGAGCCCTCAAGTCCCAGTTTTCTCGGATGGGTTCTGGAGTGACCCCATTCCGCAGCATCTCAGCCTCTTGTTCAACCCACTTAGGCATGGCTTTTTTGTAGCCCCCTCGCCCCGTTTTATGGTGATATTCCTTTTCATTTGCATTCTTTTTTTTTGACAATGTCTCAGCATCCTCTGAGGTCTTGTACTCCACAAATGCATCCCAGTTATGCTCATGCTTCGCTAGATAGCCTTCGAATTTTTGAGGTTTCTTGTCCTTCTTATAAGTTTCCCATAATCGCTTCTTCCACTGTCGGAATACTTCTCCCATCTTCATAAGAGCCCACTTCTCCCTCTGCTTGTCCGTCTCAATCTGCGTCTCCAATTCTGGCAGGGTGAAGTGTGCCATGAGGTCATTAGAAATATTGCCTTTCAACCTATCGGAAACAAACTCACTTTGGGGCACCTTCTTGCTCTTGTTCAATTCTCTAACACTGATCGGGATGCGATCCCTAACCATAACTCCACATCGATTTCTAAATGGCGTTGCGGCCTTTATGGGTTCCATCGGTTTGCCAGAAGGTGATATAACTGTAATTGTGAAGTGGTCATTTTGCCCAACTTCTTTGTCGGGCCTCGTTTGTCCAACTTATCTTGGGAGGCCTAAGAGAATAAACATTCATTAATTTATAGATGTACATATAGAATTCCATTAATGGCTTTAGTGATCATATACTTGTATATATACCTCGCCGGAGCCGTCAGCTTCTCCATCTCCGGAGCCCTCGGCTTCTCCATCAACGGAGTCGTCGGCTTCCGGTCGGCTTCTCGATCGGCTTCTAGGTCGGCTGCGCGGATTATATCCTCGACCATATCTTCCTGTTCGAAGTTTCGATGGAATGGATCCATTGTTTCTGCAAAATATTAAATCGATAAGTACATGGTTAACTTTGAGTTACATAATAATAATAATAGTAATAATAATGTCGGCGTAACATAGAGGGAGAGGGGGATGCCAGTGATGACGTAGTGAACGTAGGGTGTCATCGTAACGTAGAGGGAGAGGGGGATGTCGGTGACCACATAATGAATGCAGGGGGTCGTCGTAACATAGAGGTAGAGGGGGATGTCAGTGACCACATAATGAACGCAGGGGGTCGTCGTAACGTAGAGGGAGAGGGGGATGTCGGTGACCACATAATGAACGCAAGGGGTCGTCGTAACGTACGGGGAGAGGGGGATGCCAGTGACCACATAATGTACGCAGGGGGTCGTCGTAACGTATGGGGAGAGGGGTCGTCGATTGTAATGTACATAGGGGGAACATTCGGTAGGGGTAACATTCGGATCGGGGGGGGGGGGCAATTTTTTACATAGCGGCAATTTTTACATCGTTTTTACATAGCGGCATGATACGTCTCAAACGTATCTATAATTTCTTATGTTCCATGATACTTTTATGATGATACTCACATGTTTTATACACATTATATGTCATTATTATGCATTTTCCGGCACTAACCTATTGACGAGATGCCAAAGAGCCAGTTGCTGTTTTCTCGCTATTTTTGGTTTCAGAAATCCTAGTAAGGAAATATTCTCGGAATTGGACGAAATCAACGCCCGGGGTCCTATTTTTGCACGAAGCTTCCGAAGACCGGAGGGGAGACGAAGTGGGGCCACGGGGCGCCGCCACACTCAGGGCGGCGCGGCCTAGAGGGGGCCCGCGCGGCCCTAGCGTGTGGGGCCCCCGTGACTCTCCCGACTCCGCCCTTCCGCCCGCTAAAGCCTTCGTCGCGAAACCCCCGATACCGAGAGCCACGATACGGAAAACCTTCCGAGCCGCCGCCGCCAATACCATCTCGGGGGATTCGGAGATCGCCTCCGGCACCCTGCCGGAGAGGGGAATCATCTCCCGGAGGTCTCTTCATCGCCATGATCGCCTCCGGATCGATGTGTGAGTAGTTCACCCCTAGACTATGGGTCCATAGCAGTAGCTAGATGGTCGTCTTCTCCTCATTGTGCTATCATGTTAGATCTTGTGAGCTGCCTATCATGATCAAGATCATCTATTTGTAATCCTACATGTTGTGTTTGTTGGGATCCGATGAATATTGAATACTATGTCAAGTTGATTATCAATCTATCATATATGTTATTTATGTTCTTGCATGCTCTCCGTTGCTAGTAGAGGCTCTGGCCAAGTTGATACTTGTGACTCCAAGAGGGAGTATTTATGATCGATAGTGGGTTCATGCCTCCATTAAATCTGGGACAGTGACAGAAAGTTCTAAGGTTGTGGATGTGCTGCTGCCACTAGGGATAAAACATCGATGCTTTGTCTAAGGATATTTGTGTTGATTACATTACGCACCATACTTAATGCAATTGTCTGTTGTTTACAACTTAATACTGGAAGGGGTTCGGATGATAACCTGAAGGTGGACTTTTTAGGCATAGATGCATGCTCGGATAGCGGTCCGTGTACTTTGTCGTAATGCCCCGATTAAATCTCATAGTACTCATCATGATATATGTATGTGCATTGTTATGCCTTGTTTATTTGTGAATTGCCCAATCGTAATTTGTTCACCCAACATCTCGCTATCTTATGGGAGAGACACCGCTAGTGATCTCGTGGACCCCGGTCCTATTCTTTACATCCGAAATACAATCGCTGCAATTGTTCTTACTGTTCTTTGCAAACAAACATCATCATCCACACTATACATCTAATCCTTTGTTTACAGCAAGCCGGTGAGATTGACAACCTCGCTGTTACGTTGGGGCAAAATTCTGTGATTGTGTTGTGCAGGTTCCACGTTGGCGCCGGAATCCCTGGTGTTGCGCCGCACTACACTCCGCCACCAACAACCTTCAACGTGCTTCTTGGCTCCTCCTGGTTCGATAAACCTTGGTTTCTTTCTGAGGAAAACTTGCTACTGTACGCATCACACCTTCCTCTTGGGGTTCCCAACGGACGTGTCGACTTCACGCATCACGGCACTTTCTACATTCGGAGTAACATGTTCGTCTCGGAGCGGGGTAACACGTTCGTCTCGGAGCGCCGAGGTGATGCTAGCGGCGGTGCTAGTCCGTGGGTGTCTACTTAGAAAATTAATAAAAACCTAACCTTAAATTAAACCTAACCCTACCACTAAAAAATAAACTAACCCTAATTAACTAATTAATCCCTAACCCTAACTAAACTAACCCCTAACCCTAATTAACCCTAACCCTAGCTGATTAATGAAATTGGGGCCGGGCCGGTGGCCTACCTGCTTGCTGTGCGGCGGCCGACGGTGCCGCGTGCGGCGTGGGGCGGCCAGCGGCGGTGCCGCGTGCGGCGGAGGCCGGCGGTGGCGTGCGCGCGCGGCAGCGGGTGCGTGGCAGGCACGTCCAGCAGCGGCGCGTGGGGTGGTGGCGCGTGGGGGCGGCGGTCGGCGGTGGCGCGTGGGCGGAGGCGGTGAATTTGGGCAGCCTGGCGGCGTAGTCTGCGCGCAGCGGCCTCCACTGTCCCGGTCGATGCCACCGATCGGGATGGTGGCGAAGCTTATATACCCCCCTCCCCCCTTTTGTCCCGGTTGGTGGCTTGGCCCGCGACAAAAGGAGGGCCTTTTGTCCCGGCCCGAGCCGCCAGCCGCGACAAAAGGGGTCGATCCGTGCGCGTGGGGATCCAATGGCTCCGGCCATTTTTATCCAATGGCCTGGAGCTCGATCCATGGACTGCGGTCCAGGCCAATGGGGGCTTTTTCCTAGTGTTTTTCTGTTTCCTTTTTATTGCTTTTTCTAGTGTTTTTCTGTTTTTTCTAGTGTTTTTTAATAGGGATTTCTATTTTCGTGCCCTCAGGTCCTTAGTTGTACTCAGTTTTCCCCAGCTCCTTAGTTTTTCCTCAGTTTTCCCCAAGCCCTTGTCTGAAACCCGCAGAAGGAGCTCGGACGGGAGGATTCCCGTTTAGTTGAAAGTTCCGTGTTGACGTGTGGGGCCGCATCCTGTGGGGCTGCGTCGCGTGGGGCCGCGTCGCGTGGGGTTGGTAGAAAGGGACCACATGGGACAGGACGAGACCGCGTTTGGTTGTACGTGAGAGCTGGGTTTTGTCTCTCTAGGCCCAAATTGGCATTTTTAAGAGCGCCTTTTCCCCTCTTTCTCTCTCTGTCTTTTTCACCAAATTAGTATCAAATCTAGAGAAGCTTCTATTTATGTCTTTCTTCAATTATTTGTGCCTTTTGGCCCTCGTTTTTTGCCCAATATGGCATTAAATCTAGTAGCAAATCTCGAAGCTAGTATATGATAAATTCACATCAGCATAATAAATCCAGAAAACTAATAATAATACATAAACTGCATACAGCAGCCAAAAGCAGTCAATAACGTTGTTAATGTTCATGATAAACTAAGCTGAAAAAATACAAGATGCACGCATTGTATGGCCATCATGAAGATTAGGATACCCCATGATGAATGAATCTGTTCTTCATTCCTCATATATTTCTTTGTTGCTCCATTCGTGCATCATCCCAAGGAAATATTCATTGAACTCCTTCCGTCTGCAGTGTGCAGCCAATACATTCTCCAAACGGTATGACCTTTGTTCATTTCTCATACCGTAGTTTCCTATTCTATCCACACGTAGTGGCCACTCATCACAGGCCTTTGTATCGTGAAAGTACTCTCTGATATAACCCAAATCCGCGTAGTAGATGCAGCCAAGTCGAAGTGTCAGGTGCACTCTGGTGTCGACGGAGATACACCGGATATAATGCACGAAGAAGGCATGACTGCCAATGTTACTGACCGCATGGAGAGAGCGGCTCTGAGTGTCCACACGGTACACCAATGGTTGGTCCTCCAAAAGCATGTTGTCCAACAACACAAGCAGCGGATCACCATCCGACTTCACAAGGTAGAACTTATCATTTCCAACTTCTGGAAATGAAATTATTGTCTCCATCTTGACAATGCTCGCGCGCTGCTCCAACTGTACATTGGTGCACACTAATTGTCCGACCTCAGAATTGTCCACAACTATTGCATACAATTCACCATTGAATGGGGTAATGCAACGCAGAGAATGGTGCTCGATCGAAAATCTTCCTTCTCCACAATATTCATATATATCCTTAGTTGGAGTGCTCTCATCGACCCAAGCAATTCCCTCCGGGTAATATGCGGAAACGGAGACCATAGTCGGGGATATCATTACAGCGACTGAATCCAGAAAAACAGATGGCATCTGCGCCTCAAACATAGTGTTCGATGTCTTTGTGAGTGGGTTCAGAAGCCGTATCTTGTGCGGCTAGTTCTTCTGGGCAAGTACGATGACGCCACGGCAAAATCCGACGAAGTAGTATGTAAAATATATTGACGAAGATAACATTCAGCACTAAGATATTTACGATTGAAAATAAAAATAGATTAACCCTATAGATATGGAGGAATTTGAACCTTGCATGAACTTCCGATAGATCTATGGTGACGTAGCGGGATGTGCCGAGTTGGAGGAAGGTGAACTCAGCGGCGCGTGGAAGGGCGTGGTCTACCATGATCCATTCGTGCAGGTGCATGTCGGGCTCAGGTAAACCTGAGCGCCAATTTCTACAGACTTGCCTCATAGCTGAGTAGGTGTCCACGTACTCCTCGTTCGCCAGTAAGCATTCGCCGATCTTGTGAAGTGGTCCGTCAGCCATGAGAGAGGCCTAGTTCACGGAGGCGCCACGCTTGGATGCGCCGCCCTCGGAGGCGACGGGCTCGACGGCGATGGCCTCGGATGCGACAGGCTCGGGTGCGACAGGCTCGGAGGCGACGGGCTCGGAGGCGACGGGCTCGGGGGCGACGGCCGCCGGCGCATTCTTCTTCTCCATCGCGGGCAGGGGAGCGCGCGTACGGCGGTTGGGGTTTTTTCCTTCGATTTGGAGAAGTTGATGGGACATGAGAGGCGTGGTTTCGTGCATGAGTGAGAATGAGACGTACTGTGTGAAGACAGAGGGGCTTACGCGTTCTAAATGCGACCCGCGTCCTACGCGTCCACTATTGCACGTCTGCACCGCGACACGCGTCAACAATTGCACATCTTCCACTTCTGCACCGCAACACGCGTCCTCGAGTCTAACCCTGGAAATTTAGATATACTCAGGTATACCCTCGAGTCTTATACTAGCATTTTGTGTGTGCTCAGTTTTCCCCTTGAGTGCTGATACTGGCTAGTGCAATATACTCAGTTTTACCCTCAAGTGGCTGATCAACAGAGAGTCAACAAATGGAATTAACTAGTTAAATGAATCATTTAGTGTGCAAAAAATTCCAAAAAAGAGTGGCACTTACTCATGGAGTCTTCTTACGCGACCTGCCACGTTGGGAACCATAACAATCATAGATAAATCAAGTTTTACCACAAATTGCCACTTCTCAAATCACCTAGTAGCTATGAAGGTGCATGGTTTTCCACAATAAGCACTACCCAAAACAGCTTTCCCCAAAACATACTTTGTCTGAATGAGGCCACAATTTTCATACTCATGTATATTTGTATTGCAAATAGTTTGAGGTAGGCCAAGATAGGTTTCATTGTACAAAACATGCATTTTCCATTTTTTAAATCTCCTATTTGAATCCCTTAGTCTGTTTACTACTCACTTTCCCTTGGTTTCTTGATACAACTCAGTTTTGCCCTCTCCCTTCACAAATTCTCACAGACGCCCAACATTGCCCTGATTGGTCTAGCCCATGTCACGCGGATCGCGCCCGCCGACCGTTGATCGTATGATCTAATGGGTAGGATAACCCCTATCTCTCTCTCTCTCTAGTCGGGGCCACCACCCTCTCTCTCTCTCTCTCTGTCGGCGGTTAGCTTCCACCCTCTATGTACGCTAAAGGGCGGTTACCCAGTACGCTAAATTTTGGTTTTCTGCATTATTTTTCACGCGCTAAATTATAAACTATTTTAGGCATTATTTTTCACACAAAAAATGATAAACCATCACTGATTTCTTGTAGCAATTACATTTCATGCAAAAAATGATAAACCATTACTGATTTGTTGTAGCCATTACTTTTCAACCATCACCGATTTTTTGTAGCCATTACTTTTCACGCAAAAAATGATAAACCATCACCCATTTCTTGTAGCCATTACTTTTCACGCAAAAAATGATAAACCATCACCGATTTGTTGTAGCCATTACCAATAGTTGAGACTCAATCTGGAGATGTTTCTGCCTATATTCCTACTAATGTAATCTCCATTACAGATGGACAAATATTCTTATCTTCAGATCTATTCAATGCCGGAATTCGACCTGCTATTTATGTGGGTATTTCTGTTTCCAGAGTAGGATCCGCGGCTCAAATTAAAGCCATGAAACAAGTAGCTGGCAAATCATAGTTGGAATTAGCTCAATTCGCCTTTTCACGCAAAAAATGATAAACCATCCCCGATTTCTTGTAGCCATCCCTCCGGTCTTATTTAATTGACTCAAATTTAGTATAAAGTTGTACTGAATCCGAGTCAATTAAAAGAGACCGGAGGGAGTACTTTTCACGCTAAAAATGATAAACAATCACCGATTTCTTGTAGCCATTACGGTAAAATGATAAACTATCACGAATTACCATTTCTTTTAGGCATTACTTTTCACGGTAAAATGATAAACTATATCACGAAGTTCCATTTCCGTCAAGATAGTCCGCATTACTTTTTTGTTGAGATATAAACCCCCACAACGGTCATATCCTCCTTAGTTTATTGTGTAAAACCCCACAACGGTCACCTCCTCCTTAATTTATTGTGTAAACCCCCACAATGGTCATCTCTCCCTTATAAACACCCACAACAGCCATCCCTTGTGTCAATAGGTTATGCCTCTCTCTTCTTCGTTCACATACACTTGATCCATTGCCATGGCTTCCACGTATCGGACGCCGACCAAAAGGGGAAGGGGAAGGGGTGGCCGGGGTGGTGGATCATCATCATTGCCACCGCCACCGTCAACACTGCCATTGATCATAGAGGAGTTCGTCATCGTCGTCTATGAAGACACTTCGGTCAGGAGGTACGTACGCGTTCCCACATATATGATGCATGTGATTAATTATGGGCATGTTCTCAAAAACCTTTAATTTCAAACGATCGACGCTCGATCTATTTGCAGGCTCTTCCAAAGAAGTTTGCGGACTATCTTGATGGCCAGGAGCCAGCTAAGCTGTATCTGTGAGCAGCTGACTGCGGTCCTCCTCTCTGGACCATGGAGGTCCTGTTTGAAGGACAAGGCCGGATGTCCTCGACAAGGGCTCGGAGAATTTCGCCATCGCGCACGGTGTGGATTTCGGCTGCTTCCTACACTTCAAATATGAAGGCGATGGTGTGCTCACAGTGAAGGTGTTCGACGGAACAATGTGCAGGAAGTACTACTACTCGGACGACGAAGATACTGACGATGAAAGCGACGACGACGTGAAGCCATGCATCCATCCCCTTTAGATAAGGGGATTATGACCAAGAATATATATGTAGCTTCATATGCATCTATTTAGAGATCTAGCTATTTTCTATATATTATGCATGTAAAAATAATATCGCAATTTCCACCATGATTCGAGCACCACAGCCTCCAAACGATGCCGATGCCGATATCGGCATGGTCAGAACGGCTATGCTCGCCGCCACTGCTAGGTCACCGTCGGGATGCACCATGTTTAGTATAACATTCACTTTAGATTAAGCTGCCAAAATAGTCACCTGCCATTGGCTGAGGCGGCCCCACAGAGCGGCTCTATATGATATTCTCTAAATAAATAGACGACCCCAACGATCATTGGCTGCGAAGGCCCCACAGAGCGGCAATATATGATTTTGTCTAAATAAATAGACGACCCCACTGGTCATTAGCTGCGGCAGCCCCACAGAGCGGCCCCATTTGTCATTGGCAGCACCGCGTATAAAATCAGGAAATAAAACGGCCCATACGTCAGCGATAGATGGATGGCTGCTTCGACGTGTCTCCTGACCCTACCCGTCAGCACGAGACGGTCAGGGAGGAGCTGCCCCTGTGCAGCCCCACCCGGTCAGACTAATGGTCAAGGCCTCTGACCTGACGGCTACCGGCCGTTCCAGCACTTGTGAGTGTTTCAAACTAGAGGGAGGGGAAAACTGAAGAAAAGTTAAGTGGCTGGGGAAAACTGAGTACAACTAAGGACCCGAGGGCACGAAAATAGAAATCCCTTTTTAATAAGATATTCATTAAAAGCGTGCACGAATGTTTCCCGCTCCCGCCATGACGCCGGCCGTGCGGGATAGGTTCCCACCACGATGCTGCGCGGGAAAGTTTCCCGCCACGACGCCGCGCGGGATAGTTTCCTGCTCCCGCCACGACGCCGACTGCGTGGGATAGGTTCCCGCCACGATGCGACACGGGAAAGTTTCCCGCCACGACGCCACGCGGGAAATTTTCTATAAATAGCTCCTACGTCCTTGTCTCCCACTTCACTCACCGAACCCTAGCCCATTCACTTAGGCATGCTTACGAGGCATGTCGAATAAGTACCCTAGGTTTACAGGGAAGCATGAAGCCCATGGACTCGAAGCCTCAGAGGCCCAAAAGGTTGAAGGCTTTCGGTTTTGGAAAGTAGAGTTGTAATAGGAAATTTGTATCAATATAGGAAAAGCCCAATGCGGCTCGACAGTTTGTAACTTATACGACACGGAAAGGGCTCAGCTTCGCCTCCTATATAAAGAGGAAGCCGAGGGATGAAGAAGGGATCGAATCATTGTAACCCTAGCCACCATAATATTGAGTTGAGCACCTTTGTTCGGCTGAACCTTCGAGATCTACTTGCCCTCTACTTCTTACGAAACCCTAAGTCTACAACACGTAGGAATTGAAAAGTTAATCCCTTGTCAATTGGCGCCGTCTGTGGGGATTGGAGGTCGCAAGGTCCTGATCGATGGCATCATCAACATCATCGTCAACAACAAGAAACACGATGAACGGAGGTAAACGAGTCCAACCTGATCTCGACGATTTTGTTCCTCACCCTCCCGCCCGTTTGCATGCATATGCCGATCTGGAGGAGTCAACGGAGATATGACTTTTGGGAGTTTCCGCTTCCTCGTCGGGAAAGAAGGATCACATCATCTTACGGAACCGATATTTTTGGGACCGTTGGCGGTCGAGCCCGAATACTCGGGATCGTCAACATCATCTGTCGAGTCAGGTGACGAGGAAGTTTCGCCGCCACGCTTCATCAAGCCCGCCGACAGCAGGGTACTCGCCGATCTGTTCGGTGACATGACTTTCGGTTCGTTCACGGGAACCGATCTATCTCAAGATAGCGACTCGGAAATCTTCACCAACTTCAACTTCACCAACATCAACAATTCTACTGGTAGTAGGGAGGTCTTCGCCGATCTATACGATGGTGTCACCGACCCTGAATCCGATGAAAACACAACCGCAACATATCATTAGATCTCTGTAATCAAGGGATCAGGTCGTGAAGCAGATGAAGAGTCTGATGCTTTCGATAATTTGGGAAACCCTTACGCCGATCCCGCAGATCTCACACGTGGAACAGGAAGCAAGTATATTGGAGCTGAGCCACGAGAAAACGTGCAGTTGTCCCAGGAAGCATGGGATAAAGCTACAAGAGCCATGGACGGCACAGAGCCGATGACCACACAAGTTTCAGCGCAAGCGCTACAAGCGTATCAATATAAACTCAGTGGATCCAGGCGCGAGTTAGAAAAACTACAGAGAAAACTCGACGAAAGGAGAGCTGCAGCAGATGCTTCCAGCGAGCGCAGGGCCAACTTGAGTCAACACTCGAGAAACTCAGCGGACAATCACAGAGACAGCCGCAGGAGAGCAAGATCTCGGTTGGCAGGCATACCCGATGGAGAATAGGATAACCTGATTCAAAACCTCAACATGTCCTTCATGTCAATAGACACGAGAGGGCACATAATCCCGAAAACACCAGAGCCGGGATACATGGCGACACACGCATATCTGATGGCATCCAGGCCACCTCAAGGAGATCCTCGATCATCATTGTACCAGATGGCTATGGCAGGAGTCAGTGTTATGGGTGCAGCGATAACAGGAAGAGAAATAGCACCACAACCCGAAAGTGCTCCACGCCGGAGCAGCCCAAGGCAAAATAGTCCCCGACATACTGTGGCAGCACCACGAGACGCTCCAAGAGAAGGCGACGCGAGGAATACGGTAGTTCAAGCTCAAGTTGATAGAGCACGTGAAGAAATAGTCCGAGAAAACAGAACCCGTGAAAGTCGCCATACAGCGGAAGATAGCAACGAGGACTTGTGCTGACTCCCTTTCTTTACACGAAGGGTTCGCAAAACTCACGTACCCACTAGTTTCAAATTACCCGAAAATTATAAAAAGTTTGACGGGCTTCAAGATCCGGAGGATTGGTTGGTTGACTACCTCGAGATAGTAAAACTGATGGGTGTCAAGGGCAACATCTATGCAAAGCGTTCAGGTTCACCTTAGTGGAGCCGCAAGATCCTGGATGAGGAAGCTGCCAGAGGGGTCCATAGATAGCTGGGAAACCTTCGAAGACCTATTCGTGAAGAACTTCCGCTCCACTTGCAAAAAACTAGCATCAATAGAGCAGCTAAGAACATGCAAGCAGAAGGCGGATGAATCGATGAGAACGTATATCCAGCGGTGGAGTATCATAAAAAAACTCGGCTAAGCACGTGTCTGATGAAAGGGCAATCGACGCGTTTATCGCAGGAATATGAAGGAGATACCAAATCGAAGAATTGGGCAGATCTAACCCGAGAACAGTAGCAGAACTCATGGAAATAGCGAATCGGTGGGCCGGCGGAGAAGATGTTGTTCACAATAAACAGCAGAGGTCACCCGACGAAGATCGCAATAGAAACAACAACCAAAACAGGTGACATTTTCGCAACTTTGCGGAATATGACGGTCCCGGCCAAGTATCGGCTAGCTTCCGAGGAAACAATGGGGGAAATCATTGTGATGATTATCACAGGAGCAATGACCAGTGAAGTGATCACAGAAATGCGCCGAGTCCCAGCAGACAAAATAATCGACCGAGGTTTCCAAGACCATATAATGTGTCACCCGAGGAATTGCTGAACGGGCCGTGCCAGATGCACTTCTACATCGATTCCGACGGGAGGCGGCATTCAGGTCACCTCCAGAAGGACTGCCGAACATTCCAAGCTTTGCGAAAGGCGATAGAAAGCACACATGCAGAAGCAATAAACAGATGATATGTGCAAGGACCAAGGAGCGAAGTACATGCACTACTAGGGAAAAGCCTATAGGTGGAGGCAAGTGGTGCCGGCTGATGGCGTGTAACTCACACGTTCGTTGGGAACCCCAAGAGGAAGGTATGATGCGCACAGCAGCAAGTTTTCCCTCAGAAAGAAACCAAGGTTTATCGAACCAGGAGGAGCCAAGAAGCACGTTGAAGGTTGATGGCGGCGGGATGTAGTGTGGCGCAACACCGGAGATTCCGGCGCCAACGTGGAACCTCGCACAACACAACCAAAGTACTTTGCCCCAACGAAACGAGTGAGGTTGTCAATCTCACCGGCTTGCTGTAACAAAGGATTAACCGTATTGTGTGGAAGATGATTGTTTGCAAGAAAACGATAAAACAAGTATTGCAGCAGATTTGTATTTCGGTATAAAAGAATAGACCAGGGTCCACAGTTCACTAGAGGTGTCTCTCCCATAAGATAAAAGCATGTTGGGTGAACAAATTACGGTCGGGCAATTGACAAATAGAGAGGGCATAACAATGCACATACATGTCATGATAAATATAGTGAGATTTAATTGGGCATTACGACAAAGTACATAGACCGCTATCCAAGCATGCATCTATGCCTAAAAAGTCCACCTTCGGGTTATCGTCCGAACCCCTCCGGTATTAAGTTGCTAACAACGAGACAATTGCATTAAGTATTGCGCGTAATGTAATCAATAACTACATCCTCGGACATAGCATCAATGTTTTATCCCTAGTGGCAACAAGCACATCCATAACCTTAGAGGTTCTTGTCACTCCTCCGGATTCACGGAGACATGAACCCACTATCGAGCATAAATACTCCCTCTTGGAGTTACTAGCATCAACTTGGCCGGAGCCTCTACTAATAACGGAGAGCATGCAAGATCTTAAACAACACATAGGTAATAACTTGATAATTAACATAACATTGTATTCTCTATCCATCGGATCCCGACAAACACAACATATAGCATTACGGATAGATGATCTTGATCATGTTAGGCAGCTCACAAGATCCAACAATGAAGCACAATGAGGAGAAGACAACCATCTAGCTACTGCTATGGACCCATAGTCCAGGGGTGAACTACTCACTCATCACTCCGGAGGCGACCATGGTGGTGAAGAGTCCTCCGGGAGATGAATCCCTCTTCGGCGAGGGTGCCGGAGGAGATCTCCGAATCCCCGAGATGGGATTGGCGGCGGCGGCGTCTCCGGAAGGTTTTCCGTATCGTGGTTCTCGGTGCGGGGGTTTCGCGACGGAGGCTATTTGTAGGCGGAAAGGCAGGTAAAGAGGCGGCACGAGGGGCCCACACCACAGGCCGGCGCGGCCAGGGCCTGGGCCGCGCCGCCCTGGTGCGTCGCCACCTCGTGGCCCCACTTCGACTCTCCTTCGGTCTTCTGGAAGCTTCGTGGCAAAATAGGACCCTGGGCGTTGATTTCGTCCAATTCCGAGAATATTTCGTTACTAGGATTTCTGAAACCAAAAACAGCGAGAAAACAAGAATCGGCTCTTCGGCATCTTGTTAATAGGTTAGTTCCGTAAAATGCACGAATATGACATAAAGTGTGCATAAAACATGTAGATATCATCAATAATGTGGCATGGAACATAAGAAATTATCGATACGTCGGAGACGTATCAGCATCCCCAAGCTTAGTTCTGCTCGTCCCGAGCAGGTAAAACGATAACAAAGATAATTTCTGAAGTGACATGCCATCATAACCTTGATCGTACTATTTGTAAACATATGTAACGAATGCAGCGATCAAAGCAATGGTAATGACATGAGTAAACAAGTGAATCATAAAGCAAAGACTTTTCATGAATAGTACTTCAAGACAAGCATCAATAAGTCTTGCATAAGAGTTAACTCATAAAGCAATAAATCAAAGTAAAGGTATTGAAGCAACACAAAGGAAGATTAAATTTCAGCGGTTGCTTTCAACTTGTAACATGTATATCTCATGGATAATTGTCAACATAGAGTAATATAGCAAGTGCAATATGCAAGTATGTAGGAATCAATGCACAGTTCACACAAGTGTTTGCTTCTTGAGGTGGAGAGAGATAGGTGAACTGACTCAACATAAAAGTAAAAAGAATGGTCCTTCAAAGAGGAAAGCATCGATTGCTATATTTGTGCTAGAGCTTTTATTTTGAAAACATGAAACAATTTTGTCAACGGTAGTAGTAAAGCATATGAGTTATGTAAATTATATCCTACAAGTTGCAAGCCTCATGCATAGTATACTAATAGTGCCCGCACCTTGTCCTAATTAGCTTGGACTACTGGATCATCGCAATACACATGTTTTAACCAAGTGTCACAATGGGGTACCTCCATGCCGCCTGTACAAAGGTCTAAGGAGAAAGCTCGCATTTTGGATTTCTCGCTTTTGATTATTCTCAACTTAGACATCCATACCGGGACAACATGGACAACAGATAATTGACTCCTGTTTAATGCATAAGCATGTGGCAACAATTATTATTCTCATATGAGATTGAGGATATATGTCCAAAACTGAAACTTCCACCATGAATCATGGCTTTAGTTAGTGGCCCAATGTTCTTCTCTAACAATATGCATGCTCCAACCATTAAGGTGGTAGATCTCTCTTACTTCGTACAAGACGGACATGCATAGCAACTCACATGATATTCAACAAAGAATAGTTGATGGCGTCCCCAGAAAACATGGTTATCGCACAACAAGCAACTTAATAAGAGATAAAGTGCATAAGTACATATTCAATACCACAATAGTTTTTTAAGCTATTTGTCCCATGAGCTATATATTGCAAAGGTGAATGATGGAATTTTAAAGATAGCACTCAAGCAATTTACTTTGGAATGGCGGAGAAATACCATGTAGTAGGTAGGTATGGTGGACACAAATGGCATAGTGGTTGGCTCAAGGATTTTGGATGCATGAGAAGTATTCCCTCTCGATACAAGGTTTAGGCTAGCAAGGTTATTTGAAACAAACACAAGGATGAACGGTGCAGCAAAACTCACATAAAAGACATATTGTAAACATTATAAGACTCTACACCGTCTTCCTTGTTGTTCAAAACTCAATACTAGATATTATCTAGACTCTAGAGAAACCAAATTAGCAAGCTCTAAGTGTTTATTCATTAATGGGTGCAAAGTATATGATTCAAGAGCTTAAACATGAGCACGACAATTGCCAAGTATCAAATTATCCAAGACATTTTAGAATTACTACATGTAGCATTTTCCAATTCCAACCATATAACAATTTAACGAAGAAGAAACTTCGCCATGAATACTATGAGTAAAGCCTAAGGAAATATTTGTCCATATGCTACAGCGGAGCGTGTCTCTCTCCCATAAAGTGAATGCTAGGATCCATTTTATTCAAACAAAACAAAAAACAAAAACAAACCGACGCTCCAAGCAAAGCACATAAGATGTGACTGGAATAAAAATATAGTTTCAGGGAGGAACTCTGATAATGTTGTCGATGAAGAAGGGGATGCCTTGGGCATCCCCAAGCTTAGATGCTTGAGTCTTATTAGAATATGCAGGGGTGAACCACCGGGGCATCCCCAAGCTTAGAGCATTCACTCTCCTTGATCATATTGTATCATACTCCTCTCTTGATCCTTGAAAACTTCCTCCACACCAAACTCGAAACAACTCATTAGAGGGTTAGTGCACAATAAAAATTAACATGTTCAGAGGTGACATAATCATTCTTAACACTTCTGGACATTGCATAAAGCTACTGGACATTAATGGATCAAAGAAATTCATCCAACATAGCAAAAGAGGCAATGCGAAATAAAAGGCAGAATCTGTCAAAACAGAACAGTCCGTAAAGATGGATTTTATTGAGGCACCAGAATTGCTCAAATGAAAATGCCCAAATTGAATGAAAGTTGCGTACATATCTGAGGATCACTCACGTAAATTGGCTTAATTTTCTGAGTTACCTACAGAGAATTAGACCCAGATTCGTGACAGCAAAGAAATCTGAAACTGCGCAGTAATCCAAATCTAGTATGAACTTTACTATCAAAGACTTTACTTGGCACAACAAAAAACAAAACTAAGATAAGGAGAGGTTGCTACAGTAGTAAACAACTTCCAAGACTCAAATATAAAACAAAAATACTGTAGTAAAAACATGGGTTGTCTCCCATAAGCGCTTTTCTTTAACGCCTTTCAGCTAGGCGCAGAAAGTGTAAATCAAGTAACATCAAGAGACGAAGCATCAACATCATAATTTGTTCTAATAATAGAATCATAAGGTAACTTCATTATCTTTCTAGGGAAGTGTTCCATACCTTTTTTGAGAGGAAATTGATATTTAATATTACCTTCCTTCATATCAATAGTAGCACCAACGGTTCGAAGAAAAGGTCTTCCCAATATAATGGGGCAAGATGCATTGCATTCAATATCCAAGAAAACAAAATCAACGGGGACAAGGTTATTGTTAACCATAATATGAACATTATCAACTCTCCCCAAAGGTTTCTTTTTAACATTATCAACGAGATTAACATCCAGATAACAATTTTTCAATGGTGGCAAGTCAAGCATATCATAGACTTTTTTAGGCATAACAGAAATACTTGCACCAAGATCACATAAAGCATTACAATCAAAATCATTGACCCTCATTTTAATGATGGGCTCCCAACCATCCTCTAGCTTCCTAGGAATAGAGGTTTCAAGTTTTAGTTTCTCTTCTCTAGCTTTTATGAGAGCATTTGTAATATGTTTTGTGAAAGCCAAGTTTACAGCGCTAGCATTGGGACTCTTAGCAAGTTTTTGTAAGAACTTTATAACTTCAGAGATGTGGCAATCATCAAAATCTAAATCATTACAATCTAAAGCAATGGGATCATCATCCCCAATGTTGGAAAAAATTTCAGCGAGTTTTATCACGAGCAGGTTTCAGCGAGTTTTAGCAGTTTCAGGTAATTTTGCGCGCTTTGCACTAGGAGTAGAAACATTGCCAACACCAATTATTTTACCATCAATAGTAGGAGGTGCAGCAACATGTGAATCATTAGCATTGCTAGTGGTGGTAATAGTCCAAACTTTAGCTACATTTTTCTCTTTGGCTAGTTTTTCATTTTCTTCTCTATCCCACCTAGCACGCAATTCAGCCATTAATCTTATATTCTCATTAATTCTAACTTGGATGGCATTTGCTGTAGTAACAATTTTATTTTCAATATCCTTATTAGGCATAACTTTCGATTTCAAAAGATCAACATCGAGGCAAGACTATCAACCTTAGAAGCGAGAATATCAATTTTATTGAGCTTTTCCTCAACAGATTTGTTAAAGGCAGTTTGTGTACTAATAAATTCTTTAAGCATAGCTTCAAGTCCAGGGGGTGTATTCCTATTATTGTTGTAAGAATTCCCATAAGAATTAGCATAACCGTTACCATTATTATAAGGATATGGCCTATAGTTATTACTAGAGTTGTTCCGATAAGAATTGTTGTTGAAATTATTACTTTTAATGAAGTTTACATCAACATGTTCTTCTTGGGCAACCAATGAAGCTAACGGAACATTATTAGGATCAACATTAGTCCTATCATTCACAAGCATAGACATAGTAGCATCAATCTTATCATTCAAGGAAGAGGATTCTTCAACAGAATTTACCTTCTTACCTTGTGGAGCTCTTTCCAGTGTGCCATTCAGAGTAATTAACCATCATATTATCAAGAAGCTTTGTAGCCGCCCCCAAGGTGATGGACATAAAGGTACCTCCAGCAGCTGAATCCAATAAATTCCGTGAAGAAAAATTTAGTCCTGCATAGAAGGTTTGGATGATCATCCAAGTAGTCAGTCCATGGGTTGGGCAATTTTTAACCAAAGATTTCATTCTTTCCCAAGCTTGAGCAACATGTTCATTATCCAATTGTTTAAAATTCATTATGCTACTTCTCAAAGATATAATTTTAGCAGGGGGATAATATCTACCAATAAAAGCATCCTTGCATTCGGTCCAGGAATCAATACTATTCTTAGGCAGAGATAGCAACCAATCTTTAGCTCTTCCTCTTAATGAGAAAGGAAACAATTTTAATTTTATAATGTCACCATCTACATCTTTATACTTTTGCATTTCACATAGTTCAACAAAATTATTAAGATGGGCAGCAGCATCATCGGAACTAACACCGGAAAATTGCTCTCGCATAACAAGATTCGATAAAGCGGGTTTAATTTCAAAGAATTCTGCTGTAGTAGCAGGTGGAGCAATAGGTGTGCATAAGAAATCATTATTATGGTTGTGAAGTCACACAACTTAGTATTTTCAGGGGTGGCCATTTTAGCAGTAGTAAATAAAGCAAACTAGATAAAATAAATGCAAGTAACTAATTTTTTTGTGTTTTTTATGTAATGCAGCAAACAAAGTAGTAAATAAAATAAAGCAAGACAAAAACAAAGTAAAGAGATTGGGAAGTGGAGACTCCCCTTGCAGCGTGTCTTGATCTCCCCGGCAACGGCGCCAGAAAAAAGCTTGATGGCGTGTAACTCACACGTTCGTTGGGAACCCCAAGAGGAAGGTATGATGCGCACAGCAGCAAGTTTTCCCTCGGAAAGAAACCAAGGTTTATCGAACCAGGAGGAGCCAAGAAGCACGTTGAAGGTTGATGGCGGCGGGATGTAGTGCGGCGCAACACCGGAGATTCCGGCGCCAACGTGGAACCTGCACAACACAACCAAAGTACTTTGCCCCAACGAAACAGTGAGGTTGTCAATCTCACCGGCTTGCTGTAACAAAGGATTAACCGTATTGTGTGGAAGATGATTGTTTGCAAGAAAACGATAAAACAAGTATTGCGAGCAGATTTGTATTTCGAGTATAAAAGAATAGACCGGGGTCCACAGTTCACTAGAGGTGTCTCTCCCATAAGATAAAAGCATGTTGGGTGAACAAATTACAGTCGGGCAATTGACAAATAGAGAGGGCATAACAATGCACATACATGTCATGATAAATATAGTGATTTAATTGGGCATTACGACAAAGTACATAGACCGCTATCCAGCATGCATCTATGCCTAAAAAGTCCACCTTCAGGTTATCGTCCGAACCCCTCCGGTATTAAGTTGCTAACAACGAGACAATTGCATTAAGTATTGCGCGTAATGTAATCAATAACTACATCCTCGGACATAGCATCAATGTTTTATCCCTAGTGGCAACAGCACATCCATAACCTTAGAGGTTCTTGTCACTCCTCCAGATTCACGGAGACATGAACCCACTATCGAGCATAAATACTCCCTCTTGGAGTTACTAGCATCAACTTGGCCAGAGCCTCTACTAATAACGGAGAGCATGCAAGATCTTAAACAACACATAGGTAATAACTTGATAATTAACATAACATGGTATTCTCTATCCATCGGATCCCGACAAACACAACATATAGCATTACAGATAGATGATCTTGATCATGTTAGGCAGCTCACAAGATCCAACAATGAAGCACAATGAGGAGAAGACAACCATCTAGCTACTGCTATGGACCCATAGTCCAGGGGTGAACTACTCACTCATCACTCCGGAGGCGACCATGGTGGTGAAGAGTCCTCCGGGAGATGAATCCCCTCTTCGGCAGGGTGCCGGAGGAGATCTCCAGAATACCCCGAGATGGGATTGGCGGCGGTGGCGTCTCTGGAAGGTTTTCCGTATCGTGGTTCTCGGTACTGGGGGTTTCGCGACGGAGGCTATTTGTAGGCGGAAAGGCAGGTAAAGAGGCGGCACGAGGGGCCCACACCACAGGCCGGCGCGGCCAGGGCCTGGGCCGCGCCGCCCTGGTGCGTCGCCACCTCGTGGCCCCACTTCGACTCTCCTTCGGTCTTCTGGAAGCTTCGTGGCAAAATAGGACCCTGGGCGTTGATTTCGTCCAATTCCGAGAATATTTCGTTACTAGGATTTCTGAAACCAAAAACAGCAGAACAACGAAGCGGCTCTTCGGCATCTTGTTAATAGGTTAGTTCTAGAAAATGCACGAATATGACATAAAGTGTGCATAAAACATGTAGATATCATCAATAATGTGGCATGGAACATAAGAAATTATCGATACGTCGGAGACGTATCACCGGTGCACCACCATAGGCATGCGCCGGTGGAACTTGTTGCCGGCGCACCAGAAAAGCGCCGCGCCGGCGATGCCTTCCCACTGCCGGCGCACCAGCTGACACGACGCGCCGGCGCTATTTCCTGGCAACACCTCCCCCAACTCGGGCCAGGCCCACGAAGCATTGCCGGCGCACCAGCCCAGGAGGGCGCCGACGGTAATTCTTTATTGCCGGCGCGCTCTTGGGCTGGTGCGCCGGCAATGCTTCGTGGGCCTGGTCTCGAGCAGATATAGCCGGATGGGCTATACACTGCCGGCGCACCCAGGTCCTGGTGCGCCGGCGATAACTCCGGGACTTATTACAGCCACCAACCAGCACTCACAAGCCACTACACTCACTCCTCATCCACACAACCCGACTCTTCTCCCAACCCACCTAATTTTTGCCCATTTCTACCCCAACTTTAGCCAATTTGACCAAACAAAATCATATTTTTTGAGCAAATCTTCCCTTCCTACATGCATCTCCCACATCCCTATGTAGATCTAGATCTATCTATCGCGCATTGATCTGCTCAATCTAGATCTAGATCTAGTTCTAGATCTAGAAAGTCGGCTTCCATACGCCGTGGTAGCGGCGCGACGCGTCTCGATCTCGTTGACGAATATATCAAACAAATAGGTGATTAATGAACAAATTGAGGAATGAAATCGACTTATGTTGGACATTTGAAGCAAAACTCTCGTGTGTGGCATATATATATGTTGTGCTTGTGCTTGTGTGTGTTGGCGTTGAAAATGAGTTGCCAACGTTGCGCCGAAATGTTGATTCTTTAAGTTTCCGTTTCGGCACATTTCAGCGCTCCTATGTCCTACCGTGTAGGAAGGTCATGCCGAAATTTTCCGTGAAAACTACCGACGGATGCATGGTTCTAATCAATTATGTAATCTTACCATGCAGGCGATAATGGTTATCGAGATGAGTGAAAGCATCGTGATGAGATATCCGAAACACGCGATCATCGACATGTATGAAAATAACCGCACGGAGGTATTGTGTCCGTGCCGGAGATGCAAACGAGGGAAATGGTTTGACCCGTATTCAGGCAAATTGCAGGGGCACCTACTCACTAATGGTTTCATGCATGGACACACTCAATGGATGAGTGATGATGGCGCGGAGGTCAATGGGGCGACGGCGGCAGGTGGTAAAAATGGCCGGCAAGAAGGAGGGCATCATGATATTGATGACGATGAAGAGTTTGTCGCACAGGACGATAACTATTGACGACGACAATAACCTTGACGACGACGAAGAGGTGCCGCTAGCTTCAGTCGTGCGGGACCCTCATCTTCAAGATCTGCTTCTCGAAAAGACGAAAGGCGCCAAGCGGAAATCAAAGCTTGAGCAACTCGAGATAGACTCGAATACTCCATTGTACGACTCAGGTCGCGGGTTGGGGAAGTCTCGCTTGAGAGTAGCTCTCGATGTGCTGCAGATGAAGGTGAAACACGGATGGACGGACACAAGCGTCGACGACATCCTGGAATACGTGAAAGATCTCCTTCTCGCCGGGAACACGTGTCTCGGTAGTCTAGCCGAGGCCAAGAGAATCACGTGCCCTCTCGACTTACCCCACGAAAAGTATCACGCCTGCATCAACGACCGTATCATGTATCGCAAGGAGCACATGGACAAGACCAAATGTCCTGTGTGTGAAGCTGAACGGTACAAGAAAGGGAAGAAGAAAGCTCCTCGGAAAGTTGTGTGGTACTTCCCTCTCGCCCCGGCTTCAACGGTTCTACACGGACCGCAAGGAAGCAAAGCTCATGCGGCGGCACGCGAGAAAGAAAGGAGGCAGTGTTGAATGATGAAGAGCGGATTGAGCACCCGAGTCTCGACGCACCCTTCGGATGCAAGCCAGTGGAAAGCATTAGACAATGAATTCGAAAGTTTTGGGGCAGATCCCGAAACATCGGGTTGGGTGCGAGCACGGACGGATTCAATCCGTTCGGAAACCGGAGCAGCACACATAGCACATGGCCCGTGTTTGTATGGATCTACAACCTCCCGCCACGGCTGTGCATGAAGAGGAAGTACATACAAATGAGTATGCTAATTCAAGGGCCGACACAGCCGAGAAACGATATCAACATGTATCTCGAACTATTAAAGGAGGAGCTTGAAACATTGTGGGCGGAGGAAGGGGTAGATACATGGGACGCCGTCGCGGAAGAATATTTCCCTTTGAGAGCCGCGTTGATCACGACGGTGCAGGACTACCTCGGATACGGTTACATTTCGTGCCGGGTGTGCCATGGACACAAGGCATGTGTCGAGTGCATGGAAGAGACGATGTTTTTGCAGCTTGGTAAGGATCCCGGCTCTTCGAAAACAGTTTACATTGGGCATCGAAGGTGGCTACGGAAGACGACCCGTGGAGAAAGCGTGGAGATCTGTTCGATGGTACAAATGAACCCCGAGGACCTCCACGTAAGAAGAGCGGCGAAGAGATCGATACATTACTGAAAGGTTGGAAGGAGTGTCCTGCGCCGGGAAAGATTCATCACAAGCCTGGAGAGAATAAGAAGAAGAAAAAGGAAACGACGCCGCTCATTGGTGTATGGAAAAGGAGGTCCGTGTTTTGGGACTTGCCGTACTGGAAAATTCTCGATACACCTCACTGCCTTGAAGTTCATGCATATTACAAAGAACGTGTGCGAGAGCTTGCTTGGCACTCTTCTCAACATGTCCTGAAGAAACTCACCCCGGATATGAGGAGCTTGCATGAGACTGTCAGGCATGTGGAGAACATTCTTCTCAAATCAAAAGATCCTGCTTACCCTCTCTTCGTGGCGAAGGTGCCAACTGGCATGAACTTCGTCGAGAAGTACCCCGCGGACTTGTGCTTCATCCGGTTCAACGACATCTTCAGCATCTATCGCATGAAAGCGCTCCACTTTAGTGTGGTTCGCCTAGTTGCTCTTAGCTTGTCTTCCCAGATTGTTAAGGAGGGGATGCCGACCATCGCGATAATGGACCCCTTCTATATGCGGGAGAGCATCATCTGCAACGCTGGGGATCGCGCGATTGCCACCCAGCAGGTCGAGGATTTCATGCTGGCGAACATTAAAAAGGGCGCCATTCTCATCCCTTACTTCCCGAGTAAGTAATCACTCGCTAGTCCCCCATCACCATTCTATCCTATATCTCCATTTGCATTTCCAAAGGTTAATCCGTGTGTTTTCCGCAGAGACAAGTTCTGCACCCTCATCGTCGTGCACCCGCAACACTCGCATGCGAGTCTATCTCGACTCGGGTAGGGACCGCAAGAAAGACTACACCCACATCGGGGCCCTTCTCAATGATGCTCTCACCGGCTTCGCCAACAAGGCGAGCCCCCTCAAAGTAGAGAGGAAATCCCGATGAGGCTTGGTCTTAACCCACACAACCAACTTCCCTGCCTCGGGCAGTCGACGCAAGACAATGGGATGGACGCGTGGTACGCCATCCTTCGGATGCGGGAGTACATAAAGTACGCAGATGACATGTTGCTGCCGAGAGAATCTCGGAAACAGGTTTGCAAACATGGCGGATGTCCCACGATAGAGAGATTAGAAAGAGCTGGGGTCGCATCCAGCGGTTCATTTGCACGGTAATCCTGCAGGATGTCAACGCTAGGTACGGCGAGTTCTTCTACGGCTACGGTCTACCACCTAATGACGAGATAGAACTCCGCTTGGAGATGTCGCGTGATGAGAGGCCGTTCAACTCGCTTGAGGGCTGCCGTCCATTCCCCCCTAGGCGTACAACCTGATCCTACGACGGGAACACTTGCTAGAGCTTGAACGATATGTCCTTGAACTTCCGTATTGTAATAATTGCTATATATTCCAATAGAATCGACTTGTTGCTTTTAGTTAGTTGTATGAATGTGCATGTGAACATGTGTCTATAGTTTCATTTACTTTGCTATATATTTCAAGATTATGGCGTAGATAGCTTAATAATTATTTGCATTACTTGCCTCGTATTTGGAGTTCGCCGATGATTAGAATGTTCAGTCACTCGTACACTCGGGGGTGGAGCCAGTGAGCCTTGGTGCGATGGCCACAAGTATCAATCTCTTGTGCATCCTACCTAGCCTCACTGACTCCATCCTTGGATGTTAATATTTGTTTCGACCGACAAAGTATGAGGCACGCTATTTAATTCGTACTACTTGCCTTTTATTTGAGTTCGCGCTTCTTAATTGCATTGGCCGATGATTAAAATGTTCGGTCACTTGTACACTCCGGGGTGGGGCCAGTGAGGCTTGGTGTGATGGCCACAAATATCAATCTATTGTGCATCCTACCTAGCCTCGCTGACACCATCCCTGTATGTTATTATTTATTTCGACCAACAAAGTATGAGGCACATGCTATTTAGTTCGTACTACTTGTCTCTTATTTGAGTTGGCACTTGTTCATTGCATTGGTACTAACGTTTTACTTGTCTTGTGAATGGAGATGCCGACGACATATGTCGTGTACAAGGGGAGGGTTCTGGAGTCTACGACGGTCGGGAGGACTGTCGGAGACAGGTGCACCGTTTCAGCGGCAACAGCTACAAGGGATACCCCACTAGGGTGGAGGCGGAAGGAAGATACGCCCGTTATGCAGCGGGAGAGATGAGGGACATGAGGAGGAACCGGATGAAGACCATGGCCTTCGTGATGATGGTCATCATGACCATGTTGGTCATGTTCTATGTGATTGTAGTTTAGGTTAGGACCTACATTGTGAGGTGTATGACGATACTTGTGACGACTATGTACCGAGACTTCTAACTTTGTGAAACTTTCGTCGTTCGGTGTTGCATATGCACATGTGTTGTATGAATCAACGAGACTTGCGTATTTGTGTATTGATACCGAAATGAAACTTGGCTCTCTATGTGCTTCTCATATTGCATGTACTGCTGTCTAAATGTGAACTGTTATATACTGCTATATAAATATGCAAATATGAATTGTTATATGCTGGAAAAAGCGTGAAAATTGAATTATCGAATATTACTGCCGGCACACCTCAATGCCCTTCTGCCGGCGCACATCGCACGCGCCGGTCTTGGAAGCTCTCGTCGCCGGCGCAGTGGCACGTGCGCCGGTGGAACAAGCCCTTTGCCGGCGAAGTAAAGCTGGTGCGCCGGCAGTAGATGAACTTCCGCCGGCGCACAGGGTGGTGCGCCGGCAGTAGCCACTTATCACCGGCCCGTTCGCACCGGCGGGCTAGGGTGCGCCGGCAGTAGACTAAATAGGTGCGCCGGCAATAGGCCTTTTCCTTGTAGTGATGTACCTTTGCCACCACCACCCACGATTACTTGCGCCAACCAGCATCAATTACAAATTGCGGGGCCAGCAGACTCCAATGATGAATTTACACATACAAGAGGAGCAGTATCAATGATACAGAAAGGTAGACCTTCGAATAGGTCACAAAAGCTAATCTCTCGGCAGGTGAACATGGCAGTACTGGCACCTCCACCAACTATTGAGTACCTTAATTGGTCGGGTCAACCAATAGGGTTCAGTATAGAGGATCACCCACCTCAAGTTCCACGACCAGGACATTCAGCGATGGTTCTACTAGTGGTTATCGAAGGATATGACGTATCTCGCATATTCATACATGGAGGAAGCAGTCTGAATCTCATATACGCAGATACATTGTGGAAGATGAAAATTTCGCTGGCCAACTTGACACCAACAGACACACGTTTTCACGGCATCACACCCGAAAAACCAAATTATCCCCTGGGCAGGATTGCAGTCGACGTACAGTTTGGAACAATAAAAAAATTCAGAAAGGAGAAGCTGGAGCTCGAAGTCATTGACTGGCCATCACAATATCACGCTCTCTTGGGATGACCCGTGTATGCTAGGTTTATGCCCGTGCCACACTACACATACTTGTTATGGAGAATCCCTGGACCTAAGGGCCCAATAACAGTCAAAGGAAGTTTTGCCTTGTCAGATAAGTGCGACAAGGATTTTCACTAGCTTTCTGAAGCATTTGGAATGCAAGCTGAATACGAGGCATCTAAGCTGACCACCAAGTACAACGTGTTACCAGACAGAGGTAGATCCTTGCAGGAGCAAGCTTTCGACACCTCCAAGGTTCCAAGGAGGTGCAGATCCACCTGACAGATCCTGAAAAGACGACATCCATCGCGACCAACTTGGACAGCGCATTGGAAAGCGCGCTCGTCGAGTTCCTCCGTGAGCGCTGGGAAATCTTTGCATGGTGCCCAGCTGACATGCCAGGAGTACCCAGGGAACTTGCCGAGCACCCACTTAATTTAGACCCACGAGCCAGACCAATTCGACAACCTTTGCGGCGTTTCTCCAAGCCAAACCGCAAAGCTATGTTACCTCAAATCCGTCGACTCAAAAAAGCTGGTTTCATTAAAGAACTACATACTGAGGCCACGTGGGTCGCTAACCCAGTGGTGGTCCCGAAGAAAAACACTGAAATCCTTCGCATGTGTGTCGATTTCATGTCTCAAGAAACATTGTTCAAAGGATCACTTCCCCCTCCCGAGGATCGATCAAATTATCGATTCCACGGCAGGTTGCGAACATCTTTCCTTCCTGGACGCGTATTCTGGTTACAATCAAATTTGTCTAAAAGAAGCGGATGAACTCAAAACAGCTTTTATAACGCCTTATGGTGTGTTCTGCTACCGAACAATGCCCTTCGGGTTAAGAAACGCAGGAGCTACATATCAGAGGATGATGCAGAAGTGTCTCGCTACATAAATTGGCAAAAACGTCCAAGTATACATCGACGACGTTGTCATCACAACAAAATAAGGATCATCCCTCATCGATGATCTTCGGGAAACTTTCGACAATCTCGAGAAATTCCGTCTCAAGCTGAACCCGACAAAATGTTCCTTTGGTGTTCCTGAGGGAGAACTCCTCGGATACTTTGTGTCAGCTAGAGGAATCGAGGCCAATCCAGAAAAATACAAGCTATTCTGACGATGAGATAACCAACCAAGCTTAAGGAGATACAACAGTTAATTGGGCGAGTCGCAGCCTTGAGCAGATTCGTCGCAAGGTTGGGAGAAAAGTGTTGCCCTTTTAGGCGCTTATCAAGCAAGGGGAAAGTTCGAGTGGAAGAAGGAAGCAGACAAGGCCTTCGAACAACAAAACCTTTGATATTGTACATTGCAGCCACACCTCAGGTGGTCAGCACTGTTCTCGTGGTAGAGCGGGAAGAAGAGGGAAAAAATCATGGAGTCTAGCGACCAGTATATTTCCTTAGCGAATTTTTATCACCATCCAAGCAGCGCTACCCGCATTATCAGAAGCTGGCATAGGGAGTTTTTATGTCAGAAAGGAAGCTAAGGCATTATTTTTCGGCGCATCCGATAATAGTGGTCAATGAGGCGCCCCTCTCGAACATTTTGAACAATCCAGAAGCTACCGGACGTTTCTCCCTTTGGGGGATTGAACTTTCCCCTCGGGACATCACATATGAAAAAAGAAAAGAAATCAAGTCGCAAATTCTGCCGGACTTTGTTGCAGAATGGATGGAACTCCAAAACACAGGACCCCCAGATTTATCGAGTACTTGGCATATGAACTTCGACAGGTCCAAAAAAGTAGAAGGAGCTGGAGCAGGCGTGATACTTGTGTCACCGTGATACGTCGCAAACGTATCTATAATTTTTGATTGTTTCATGCTAATATTATGCCTTTGGCACTTGTTTTTATATTAAGTTTATGATTTATTTGGACTAACCTATTAATAGTTGCAAAAGTGCACAATATTCTTGTTTTACACTTTGATGTGTAGGAATTATCAAGAATATAAGAGGAAACCTTGTTGGAGTCGAATTGGAACTTTGCTGAAATCTGTCCCAGAACTGTTTTCGGAGATTGTCTGTTTGACCCTCGAAGATGACCTCCAACGGAGTTGGGCCTGAAAAGGAAGTTGTAGATAATTTTCTGCTGAACGTTCTAGAGTTAAATTTCGGCCCAATCGGAGTCCTTATGCGGCATAGGGACCCGTTTTACTGAAGCCCTAGATGGGATGACGGAAATCCGAGAGTCTATATAAAGGAGGAAACCCTAACTCGTGGAGGACACCTCCACCCACGAATTTTCAGCCACCAAAGCCACGTTTTTGCCTCCCCCATGGATCCCATCTCCATGGGGGAGGGCTCGCAAGAAGCCATGAAGGAGGGAGGCTAAGGGGCGGCGCTCCCAAAGCTTGCCGGCGGCGGGGAAAGGAGTTCCCCGCGCCGCCGGCGCCCGCCGCCGCCCTGCGCCGCCGCGCTGCCCCTCTCCAACGTCTTCACCGCCATCTCCATCACCATCTCCTCCTTGTATTCAGTGGTTCATCCTCCCACAAACCTCTGTACCGTCCTATGTAACATGGTGTTTGATGCTATAATATTTATCCTATGATCTATGTCTGTTTATGTAGTATATTTGTCTTTTGATTGATTTGTTGAATGTCTATGGTTCATTAGAGTTGTATGTTGATATGGTACTGTCCTTTGGTGTCCATTATACTTGTGCGCGCATGGATCAACACCATAGGGTTAGTAGTATGTGCAAAGGAAGGGGGTAGTCCTGCCGGAGTGACAGAAACCTGAGGGCTCAAACCGGTTAGTTGCATATATGGGAGTAAGAGGACCATAAACTTAAGGCTATGGTTGGGGAAACCTTATGTCATTGTTAGTATTTACGGATGTTTGCTAACAATCCAATCATATAGTACTTGTAATCCCAAGTAGTGGAGCGCTTGTATATTTAGCCTCTCCCACATTGAAAACTACATCAAAGACAATGAACTAAATGTCTTCACTAATTGATCTTGGACAAAGCCACCACTATTACCACCGTCTTTCCACACTCATGGTACTGTTAGTTTAGTTTGTTTTATTGCTGCAGCACTAACCTTTATTCCGTGTATTTTATTGTTACGCAAAGTCACCTCTCATACCCGTTATCGCTCTAGTTTTATTTCCTAGATATTGCAAACGCTTAGTGTGCGTAGAGTTGTATCAGTGGTTGATAGAACTTGAGAGAATGTTTATCCTACCTTGAGCTCTTCGTTGGGTTCGACACTCTTACTTATCGAAAAGGCTACACGCGATCCCCTATACTTGTGGGTTATCAAGACCTTTTACGGCGCCGTTGCTCGGGGAGCCATAGCGTAGGTGAATATTTTCGTGTGCACTTGTTTGCTTTATCTCTAAGTAGTTTTACTTCCTGTACCTAGTTGTTCTCTATCTCTTGTATGGATAGGGAATGCGAATTACAAAAAAAATAGTTGTACTTCTTATATAAAAAAATAAAAAAATGTTTTCAGAAAAGAAAAGTGATTGGAAAGATGAGTAATGGTGAAGTGGGGGTCGACCTTGAACACTTGTGTTCATGCCTGCGAAACCAAAACAATTCTTTCCATGGAAGCTTTTCATTAAAAAATTGTAAATAGTGTATATAGTGTATATAGTGTACATATCCCGCTGTAAATAGAATGTATAGATAACCCCTAGTTTGTTATGCAAGTTTGTCACTATGCTGCCTAGAAAACAGATTTCCTGTGCTCCACTGTAGAAAATTTTAAAAATCACCAGAACGTGATCTTGATCTGAAATTTCTTGAGTGCATAGTAGTGCGTTCTATATAACTTTCGTTAGTTCTGACTTTTCTGATTTGAGGTACGCAGACAGATCTAATAATTCAATCTTTACGGACTGATTCTGTTGAGACAGATTTCCTGTCCTGTGCTGCAAAAATTCGTGAAAAATCTCAGTATGGCATTTTGACCTGAAATTTTTTGTGCATAGACCTGAGGTTATGATCTGTCTTTCATTAATCATGAGTTTTTCGATTTGAGCTACGTAACTATCTCATTGAGTGACATCTTTACAGAGTGTTCAGTTTTGATAGATTTCTATTCTCTTTGTTTAAATATTGTACTTAGGATTCAAAAGTTTCCTTCGTTTTCGACGTACGATTGAAATAATAAGAAACCTCAGTATTACAGTGGCTAAATATTTGATAGATTTATAAAAATTAGGGATACTTGAACACTTATAGATTTTATTTAATGAGTACTAACCTACTAATGAGTTTTGTGAAGCTTTATGTGGATGCAGTTTTTAAGTTCCAATCAATATGGTGATATGAGATGAGAAAGAGGATGCAAGAGCTCAAGCTTGGGGATATGTAGATGGATCCCAAGAGAATATTCAAGAAGATGCAAATATCTAAGCTTGGGGATGCCCAAGGCATCCTCCTATTCATCAACCAACATGAGGTTGTCTCCTTCAAACTCAATATTACCCATCCACATGTAAGCATTGTATATAGTTGCTTTTATTATCTTTGGTTTTATCCTATTTAGTTTTATTAGGTTCTTTATTTGGTTCTTGTTTCTTTGTCAGTTTCACTTATAATTGGAAAACAACAACAACAAAAAAAGGGGTTTGAGAGCTCCATCAAATAATCATGCACATCTTAAATGGCTATAAAGAAAGAGCTTTATGGGAGACAACCCAATATATTTATATTTCCGTTATTTACTGCTTTGTTGAGTCTTGGAAGTCATTACTACTGTAATGACCTCTTCTTATCATGTTTGTTTTGTTTTTGTGCCAAGAATTGCCTCTAATGGTAAGAAAGGGGTATTTGGGAGATTTGCAATCTTGTTTACTGTTTCTGGTTCTTCACGAGAAAAATCGCCAAAAATCACCAGAACGTAAGTTTGAGCTGCCAATTTACGAACATCTTCCCCAGGTATTTATCTAACTTTCATTAGTTCAGAGTTTTTCAAGTTACGCAGCGTAACTATTTTTCAAAAAATCAATTTTTACGAACTGTTCTGTTTTGACAGATTCTTGCACTGTTTTGCATTTGCATCTTTTTGCCCACCTTTTTGAGTTCTCTTGATCAAAGAACCTTATTGAAGTTGTGCTACAGTAGCTAATGCTTATTAAAATGCTTTTCATCTGTCATACTGAACTTTGTAGATTTGATTAATAGTATCATTGCACTAACGCTGCTAATGAGATTTGTGATGAGTTTTGAATGAAGGAAGTTTTCAAGTGTAGGAAAGAAGAATGATGAGATGAGATGAAGAATGGACAAAAGCTCAAGCTTGGGGATGCCCATGTCACCCCAAGATATATTCAAAAAGTACAAGCGTCAAAGCTTGGGGATGCCCAAGGTATCCCCTTCTTCATCAATAAAAATATCAGGTCCTATTTCTGTTCACTATATTTTTATTGCTTCATATACTATGTGTTATTCTTGGAGCGTCTTTATTTTTTGTTGTGTATTTTATTTTCAATAAAGTGGGCACCATCATACCATGTTTGTTTGGGAGAGAGACACGCTCCGTTTTAATTGTATGAACGCTCTAGTTTTCACTCTTATTGTTCAACGAGCGTTTTATTTTTGCTAGTACTGCGTTTAACTCTGTTTTTTCACTCCTATTTTGTTCAGAGCTTGTTATTATGCTTCAGTTATATATGATTATCTCTCTGATCTTTAATGAATATTATAAATGAGAGTTGTTTCAAATAAGTTGATTGGTGTTGGATACGAGTAAAACGGTTTCATATTAATAGTGATGCAAATGGAAGATCTCCTCTAATGTTTCAATTGGGTTGAATTGATCATTTAGTTTAGAATTTTAATATCACCATATGCTTTAATTAATAAGTTTTGTCGCTATGCATGATTATGACCATTATTGCTCTCTTAGTTGGTCGCTATCTTTCTTTTTGCTAGCCTTCATTCTGTACTGAGTATGATCTCTACTCGTGCATCCAACCACCAAAAACCAAAATATGCCAAAAGTGTCCACCATACCTACCTATATGTGGTATTTCACCGCCACTCCAAGTAAATTTACATGTGCTACCTTTAAAACCTTCAAAATAATTCCTTGTTTTTGCAATACATAGCTCATGGGAAAGTAGCCTAAAAAAATATTATTGTGAGGAATATGTCACTTATGTATCTTAGTTCTTATAAGTTGCTTGTTGTGTGGCAACCATGCTAACATGGGGACACCATCATCATATTTTTGATAAATATCATGTGAGTTACTATGCATGTCCGTCTTGTGTGAAGTAAAGGAGATAACCATGATAAAAGGTTAGAGTATGCATATTGTTAGAGAAGAACATTGGGCCGCTAACCAAAGCCATGTTTACATGGTGGAAGTTTCAGCATGGACATTAAAACCTCAAAAATCTCTTATGAGAAATTTATGTTGCCAAAAGCTTTAAGCTTAAAGAGGAGTCCATTTGTACATTTGTCCATGTAGTCCCGGTATGGATGTCTAAGTTGAGAATAATCAAAAGCGAGAAATCCAATATGAACTTTCTCCTTAGACCTTTGTACAGGTGGCATGGAGGTACCCCTTTGTGAAACTTGGTTGAAACATATGTAATGCGATGATAATCCATGGAAATCCGAGCTAATTAGGACAAGGTGCGGGCACTATTAGTATTCGATGCATGAGACTTGCAACTTATATGAAGTTTTATACATAACCTATATTACTTATTGCTACCGTTGACACAATTGCCTCTCTTAAAATTTTATATCTCTATGTTTTCAAAATAAAAAGCTCTAGCACATGTTTAATGTCTGCTTCCCTCTGCGAAGGGTCATTCTTTTAATTTTGTGTTGAGTCTTCATCTTCTAAGTTATATGCACCGTCTTATGAGAGCATAGTTGTCATTCTTAGTTCGATGTGCATGGTCCCAAAATTATTATTGATTGAATCATGAATGTGTTATTACTTGTTCTTAAATTATTTGTATCTAGTCATCCTTTGAACTTTGAAGGTGCATGTCACCTCAAAAATTATTCTTTTTATCACTTACCTACTCGAGGACGAGCAGGAGTTAAGCTTGGGGATGTTGATACGTCGCAAACGTATCTATAATTTTTGATTGTTTCATGCTAATATTATGCCTTTGGCACTTGTTTTTATATTAAGTTTATGATTTATTTGGACTAACCTATTAATAGTTGCAAAAGTGCACAATGTTCTTGTTTTACACTTTGATGTGTAGGAATTATCAAGAATATAAGAGGAAACCTTGTTGGAGTCGAATTGGAACTTTGCTGAAATCTGTCCCAGAACTGTTTTCGGAGATTGTCTGTTTGACCCTCGAAGATGACCTCCAACGGAGTTGGGCCTGAAGAGGAAGTTGTAGATAATTTTCTGCTGAACGTTCTAGAGTTAAATTTCGGCCCAATCGGAGTCCTTATGCGGCATAGGGACCCGTTTTACTGAAGCCCTAGATGGGATGACGGAAATCCGAGAGTCTATATAAAGGAGGAAACCCTAACTCGTGGAGGACACCTCCACCCACGAATTTCCAGCCACCAAAGCCACGTTTTTGCCTCCCCCATGGATCCCATCTCCATGGGGGAGGGCTCGCAAGAAGCCATGAAGGAGGGAGGCTAAGGGGCGGCGCTCCCAAAGCTTGCCGGCGGCGGGGAAAGGAGTTCCCCGCGCCGCCGGCGCCGCCGCCGCCCTGCGCCGCCGCGCTGCCCCTCTCCAACGTCTTCACCGCCATCTCCATCACCATCTCCTCCTTGTATTCAGTGGTTCATCCTCCCACAAACCTCTGTACCGTCCTATGTAACATGGTGTTTGATGCTATAATATTTATCCTATGATCTATGTCTGTTTATGTAGTATATTTGTCTTTTGATTGATTTGTTGAATGTCTATGGTTCATTAGAGTTGTATGTTGATATGGTACTGTCCTTTGGTGTCCATTATACTTGTGCGCGCATGGATCAACACCATAGGGTTAGTAGTATGTGCAAAGGAAGGGGGTAGTCCTGCCGGAGTGACGAAACCTGAGGGCTCAAACCGGTTAGTTGCATGTATGGGAGTAAGAGGACCATAAACTTAAGGCTATGGTTGGGGAAACCTTAATGCATTGTTAGTATTTACGGATGTTTGCTAACAATCCAATCATATAGTACTTGTAATCCCAAGTAGTGGAGCGCTTGTATATTTAGCCTCTCCCACATTGAAAACTACATCAAAGACAATGAACTAAATGTCTTCACTAATTGATCTTGGACAAAGCCACCACTATTACCACCGTCTTTCCACACTCATGGTACTGTTAGTTTAGTTTGTTTTATTGCTGCAGCACTAACCTTTATTCCGTGTATTTTATTGTTCTGCAAAGTCACCTCTCATACCCGTTATCGCTCTAGTTTTATTTCCTAGATATTGCAAACGCTTAGTGTGCGTAGAGTTGTATCAGTGGTTGATAGAACTTGAGAGAATGTTTATCCTACCTTTAGCTCTTCGTTGGGTTCGACACTCTTACTTATCGAAAAGGCTACACGCGATCCCCTATACTTGTGGGTTATCACACCGCAAGGCGACAAGATGAAGTACATATTGTGGATGACCTTCCCCAACGCATCAAACAATGAGGTAGAATATGAAGCTCTGATCCACGGGATGAAGATGGAAAAAGCATGTGGTGCCACTCGCCTCAAAATCTTTGGAGATTCTCAGCTAGTCGCACAACAGGTGATGAACAAGTGTGATGCGGTCAATGACAGCATGATAGCATATAGACATGCGTCCAATGAACTCGAGAAAACCTTCGATGGTTGCACATGTGAGCAGGCTCGGTAATGATGAAGTCTACGTTCTAGCAAACATCGGGTCATAATGTTTGCCCATACCACCTGGAGTCTTTTGGGAGGAAACCAGCGAAAGATCAAAGTCGAAGAAGACAACAACGTCGAAATAGCCGAAAAAAAGATAAACCCAAGAAAGCCTCGGGGGCTGTCGAAGCCCCAGAACCACATAATTCTGATGAAGAGGAAAAACCAGAGGAGGTCATGATGATACAAATCTCTTGGATGCAAACATACTTGACATACATTACAAAGAAAGAAATACCTGAAGATCCAGTGGAAGCACGAAGAGTTATTCGATGATCTAAGACGTTTAAAGTGATCAAGGGAGAATTATACAAACGAAGCATATCGGGTGTACTGCAGAGGTGTGTTACACCTGAAGAGGGACGAGCTATATTGAAGGCTATACATGGAGGGGTATGTGGCCATCACGCAAGCAGCCGAGCAATTGCAGCCAAGGCTTTTCGAGCTGGATTTTTCTGGTTATCAGCCATAGAGGATGCGAAGGAAATCGTACGCACTTGTGAACCTTGTCAAAGATTCGCGTCTAAACCTCATTCCCCAGATGCAGAATTAATTCCAATACCTTTGGCGTGGCCCTTTGCTCAATGGGTATTAGATATGGTGGAAAAATTGCATAAACCTTGGCCAGGAGGACACCTCTATCTGCTCATAGCAGTCGACAAATTCACCAAGTGGATTCAAGAAATTCCAGTAACTTTGGCGGATGCAATATCAGGTGTAAATTTCATCAAAGGGATAGTTTTTCGATTTGGAGTCCCCAACAGCATAGTCACGGACAATGGCAGCAACTTCACCTCCCGAGAATTCGAGGATTATTGCGAGGGTGTAGGTATCAAACTGCAGTTCGCATGTGTTGCACATCGAAAAACCAACAGCCAAGTCGAAAAAGCAAACGGCCTCATATGCAATGGCATCAAGAAGCGTCTGCTAACACCACTCAAAAAAGCAAAACACGCTTGGGTCGACGAATTAGCCTCCGTGTTGTGGAGCTTACGAACAACGCCAAATGCAGTAACTCAAGAAACTACGTTTTTCCTAGTCCACGGTGCCGAAGCAGTACTTTCAATAGAAATATAACACAATTCTCCTAGAGTTGTGGAATATGATGAAGGAGCTTCGCAAAAAGCACTTGATGATGTTGATACAATTGATGAAGCAAGAGATGTGGTGCTATCACGAGTAAGTGCATACCAGCAAAATCTAAAAAAACTACCATAGTCAACAATTGTGATCCAGATCTTTCGAAGTTGGTGACCTAGTTCTTCGACTTAAACAGGACAGCTACGAGAAGCTCGAATCACCATGGGTGGGACCATACATCGTCACAGAAGTCATCCCAGGAGGAGCTTATCGGTTGAAAGATAAGAAGACATGCAAAGATGAAGGAAGCCCGTGGAACATTGCACAGTTATGTTTCTACGCCTAGAAGGACTCCAATATAGTAGTAGCCATGTAAACATACATTGTACTCAAACAATTCGCAAGTTTTCAGACGCACTCTTTTCCTTTCAGGGCACCGAGTGGGGATGGAAGGTTTTTAATGAGGCGGGCTTGTGATACTGCAATATAGCATGGTTGAAATAAAAATAATGATGACAAATTTTCTTTTTCTCTTCACAAGCAATGATCGGGGGCTTGAACCCACAAAAATACAACATAACCAATCTCGACACACTTGGCAATATATCCGCTTTTGTTTTATAACCTCGCGCGCAAAAAAAAATCTTATGTTACTCCAGATACTCGGGGGCTAAAAAGAAAAATTACAATACAACCAAAAGAATTTGCTTTGACTTTCTAGCTGTCTCTCAACATTTTACAACAAGACACGACAATATAGTACACGAAGAAATTGTCCGCACAAGGACTCGGCATGTTTCTCGATGTTTCTCCACTACCGACCATCAGCGGGGTGCCTCAACGTCGCGTCTTTCTTACGTTCTTTCATGTGCCATCACAAAAACTTGGCATGTTCTTTGTTTCTGAAGAAACGTTTCAACCGTGGTATTATGGGAGCATACCACATCACCTTCGCAGGAACCCTCTTCCTGGGTGGCTCGCCCTCAATATCACCAGGGTCATCTCTTCTGATCTTATACCGCAATGCACCACATATCGGACATTTATTCTCATTCTCGTACTTTTGACCGCGGTAGAGGATGCAGTCATTAGGGCATGCATGTATCTTTTGCACATCTAATCCTAGAGGGCAGACAAGGTTCTTTGATTCATACATACTAGCGGGCAAGTCGTTCTTTGTCGGAAGTAACTTCTTTAATATTATCAGCAACTTTTCAAATCCCGAATCATTCACACCAGCCTCTGCCTTCCATTTTAGCCATTCCAATATGCTGCCCAGCTTTTTCTGCCCATCTTCGCAACTTGGGTACAACAATTTTTGGTGGTCCTCTAACATCTTGTCGAACCGCAACCTCTCCTTATCTGTGTCACAGTCTGTCCTTGCATCAGAAATGGCCCGACGAAGATCAGCATCACCAGGCTCATTTGTTGCCCGTTATTCACCTCCTTCTTCTTCATTGTCTTCCATTGCGGTATCACTGTATTCAGGGAACATAGATCGGTAGTTGTCATCGTTATCTTCTTCAACGCCGTCTTCCATCATAACCCCTTCTTCCCTGTGTTTGGTCCAAACATTACAGACGGACATGAATTCGTGCCGAAGCAGGTGGCTCTGAATGTCTCTTGAGATATAATAATCATTTTCATTCCAACATTTCAGACATGGACAACAAATAAAACCTTCCTATTACCCTTGTTGGCCTCGACCACAAGCAAGAAAGATTTCACGCCCTCCCGGAAAGCGGGATCATATCGGTTACCGTACATCCATGGATGACTCATCTGCACCATAAGTACAATTATATATCAAATGCAAATCACCATGCTAAAATTAGTATTGTGCGGTCTATACGAGAAAATAGTTGCTAACCTTTTAGGACAAAAAAAAGAGGAGAAATCTTATTAAATGAACTCAAGTGGCATCGTTCTCTGAAACATTTCATCAAACATCTCTTGTGCACATGAAGAGAAAAAAAAAGGTAGCATAAACCTCCACCTTCCACCACTAAGGAAAAAATATAGGGAGAATGAAGGGAGCTGGCTGTATATATATAGACCAGGACCTTTTATCCCAGTTTGAGCCACAAACGGGGACAAAAGGGCTGCCTGCAGGCCGTAAAAGGCCTCAGACCCTTTTATCGCGGCCAAGCCTCCAGCCGGGACAAAAGGTTTCTAAGGAACCGGGATAAAAGACCCCGTGCCCTCCCGCTGATTTCGGGGCGACGTGACCTGGCCATTCGTCCCGGCTCCAGACTGGGCCGGGACAAAAGGCATGGACAGAAGGTCATTTAATTTTCTACTAGTAGTATTGCCATCGACGATGAACGAAACATCGGACCCGTCGGTGCTATCGAGGAGTCGGCCAAGATCATTCGCTATGCCAGATGATGGCCCGCCGGGAAGAGGTTCGTCACGCAGGACTATGACCCCGTACACAATCGTGATCCAGCCATTCACCACGTACTCGAGATCGCGTCGAACTGTGGCCACCCCCAGCAATATAATCCCGGAGCTGGTGCATAAACCTTCATGAACCGTCGTGGAAGGGGAGAAAATGGCACACTCTCCTTGTCCACCACGAAGGCCTCAGAGATGGCCTTGACGCCTTTGGACTTGCCCATGAACTGCAAAAAGAGTGATATGTACTCGCCCTTGTCGTGCCCGCGCGGGTAGCACTTATTCCTTCAAGGGTGTCCACCGGCATGGGAGACCTCGGAGTAAACGAAATCGCCGGCTTCTTCGTCCCATCATAGTGAAGCTTAGAGCATCTCCAGCCGCGTCTTCAAAGCGCAAGCGACAGCGACTGGTTCTCCCATACTCTACCAGGAGGATCGTACTCGATCTCTATTTATGTATAGCGACGGGAGTCCCGAATAGGATGTGGAATCTGAACCTGGATCGGAAAGGAAGTGACACGAAAACGGTTTTCGCATAACCAGCTTGACGTGTCCATCTCCATCTTCCCTTGTTATCCAGCGGTTCTCAACGTGCACTTTCACCTTGGACCTGCATGTACCACAATTTTCGCAAATCTGTATAGCAACCGAACTACGGAACTAGTATATTTCAGGTGCACACGACGCTACTTTTTCTCTCCCCGGCCCACGAGATTTGCGAGCATCCCTGTACCCTAACAAAACTTTTACTAGTTTTATATGCATGTCAACAAAAATCATAGTTTTACGCAATTAGGCCCTCAAACGAGTTTTAGGGGAAACCGGTTTGGTAAAATTTTAGTATCAAAACAACCCCTGCAAAATTCTTGGGAAAACAGAGTCAACGGTGACCTCTCTATGTCTCGTCAAATTAATTGCGATTTCTAGTATTTTATTTTGGAAACAGTCTATTTAAAACCCAAACTCTTATAGATTTGGCGAAACAATCTTGAAGTCCAAATCTTTATCGTTTGTACCTTGAACTATTAAATCCCCATTTAAGTCAAACCCTGGAGCTATTTTTGTAGCAAGAAAATAAAATTCTAAATTGCTACTCTCACCGACTATAGTAGCCTACATGTCATATCATCTTCACGGGATTTTTTCTTTGCACTTGTTGACATCATACCTTTATGATTTGCCCTTATTTATATTTTAATTGATCTGTTGCCCCTTATTTCTTTGCTACTTGATGATTTGCCCTTTCCAAATTCTTTGAAATTCTTTTATTTTCATGATTAAACAAAAAAACACCAAGGACGAGTCTACCCCTCGGGTCAATGGGCGCGGCCATCGTGCCTCTCCTCTAGTTGTGCTTTGCCTCCCACTCTAATGTTCCCATTCAGACGGCATGCGGAGGCTAGGGAAGCAGACTATGCAGGACCCATGATGAGTGAGCGCCTCATGGTAGCGCATGATCCCAGGCGCATGGGGGACGTGGGGATGTATCAACAAAAATGTTGCCCTGATTTTGGTTTACCATAAGTTGAACTACCATGGAAGGATGGAATTACGTCATATTCCAACCGGGTGAGGGGATCTCGGATTCTCGGGAGCTCACTGGGTGCCTATGGAGGCTCGCCCCATTCCTGGAGCCAGAGCTCCTGCTGCGGCGCGGACAACTCAGCATGCTCGCGATCTCGGCGCATGGATGGGGTCATGACCTCGGATCGACAGGCTGGGAGGTCGCGGTCTCGACAGTTGACGGTAGTGGGTTAGATATTACGGCGGGAGATTGGAGAAGGAGAAGAGCTCCTCGTAGAGTACAATAAGATCTAGTTAGCTGGCTATAAGAGATAAAATTTTACATTTTAGTTTAGTTGGTGAAGAGAGATTTGGAGGGAGAATAAAAATGATCTCTTATGCAAGAGCTACCTCTAGCACGTGGTAGCAAGTACTATGTGAGTAAAAGTATGTCATGTATTATAAAAGTACAACATTTTTATAACCCACTATTATACATGTTAGAGCATCTCCAGTCGCGTCCCCCAAACCGTCCCCCAAACCGCGCCGGATTGAGCGTTTGGGGGACGTGTTTTGTTCGTGCCGCCTTTGGGGGACGTCGCTCCCCAGCCGCGTCCCCCAAACGCCGCCCCCAAACATTTAAAATACTTTTTTTGATTTTTTATTTCAATTTCCACAAACTAATACATAATTGGGAACGTGGTTTACAGGAAGACACAATTTGGAACATGGTTTTCCACAAACTAATACATAGTTTGAACCATGGTGGACACAAATATAAAATTTTGCAAAGAAACTAAACCTAACTAGGCCGTGCATCGAAGATTTCCTGTGTTCGCTGCTAAGAAAGAACACTCGAGGGCACACCCAGTCACCTAAACTGGAAAATCCAGCGGGAGGATGGTGCCCTTGTTGGTTCTACCGATGAGGCGAACATCCAGAAACCTCCGTGCACGTGTTCGCTGCGAAGAAAGAACACTCAGTCGTCCTCCTCGTCGGTGCTGTCGCCCTAGTAGTCCCGGAGGCACCGCGTCTCGTCGAAGACCTTGACGCTCATGTCCCTGTCGCCGAAGTAGGAGAACAGGAGGATGAAGCCGGCTTGGAGGCTATGGTGCCGCGCGAACTTCTCCCAGCCGATGTTGAGGTACATCTTGCCGCGCGCGTCGTAGATCACGTCGACGATCCACCGGTAGTAGCCGCACGCAGCCTCCCGCAGATGCATCGTGCGCGGGCGATCGTCGCCGGCGACGTAGTCGGCGAAGGAGTCCGGCAGCCTCCGGATGCCGCGCGGGTCGCCCTTGAGGACGAGGACGAACTCGAACCGCACGTCCGGCTCCACGTCCATCTCCGACGATGATGAAGCCGGCGGCGTGGAAGGCGACGGCGAGCGTTCAGCTCGCCGCGGCCACGACCACGACCACGACCACGGCCGCGAGGTCGGCCTCCGCCTCTACCGGACATAGCGTCGAGTCTTGTTGAGATGGTGGCGGCTAGGGTTTGGGAGAGAGGCGCTAGGGTTTGTGTGTGAGAGGGACGATGAGAGGCGGCCCTTTTATAGGCCGGAGGGAGGCGGGGGAGCGGTGGCGCGCATTAACGCCGGCACGCAGAGCTAGGCGCGACGGGACGCGTCGCTGCGTCGCTGCGGGAACTGCACCGTCGCTGCGTCGCTGCGGGAACTGCACCGTCGCTGCGTCACTGCGGGAACTGCACCGTCCCTGCGTCGCTGCGGGAACTGCACGCCAATAACTTCCGTCGCGAGGTAGGCGACGGTTAGGTTAAAAATTTATTGTGCCGCTGACGAGTCGGCCCCGCCACTCCCCGCCTCGCTTTTCGTTGTGTCCGGCGTCCCCGGTGCGTCCCCTGTGGGACGGGGACGGGCTCGGGGCGCCGGACACCGTATGGGGGCGCGCCGGACAAAAATGGACTTTGGGGGACGCGGCTGGAACGGTTTTTTTGTCCGGCGCGCCCCAAATCCCTTTGGGGGACGCTTTGGGGGACGCGACTGGAGATGCTCTTAGCTATATTGTAACTATAGATAACGTGGTAAACTGCTATGCCAATTAGACTATTTGTTCTTGCTCCCAGAGTGCCGCTTTTCCATGCTAGTCCTTGACCAGGAGAGAGATGGACTGGGACAGAAGCTAGACATGCGGATCTAGTCAGTAAGACAATAGGGGTACGCCAAAAATCTCTAGGAGTTGACTTAGACTGAGGTTAATGATTTTGAGTTGAGGGTTCATCTCACCAAACCTCTATGATTTGAGGATTTGAAAAAAAAATTATTTTTGTCCCCGAAAAATATCAGGAGCGATTGAAAACCAACTCAAAATAAAATTAAGATCATTTCATCATGTAAAGAAATATAGATAACCCCCACAACTTTCAGAAAAGGGGCAGAGAACCCCCTCAAGTTAAAACATGTGTATATAACCCCACAACTTTGTAAAACCAGGCAGATAACCCTCTCGCCCGAGTTTAGGCTGTTTTGGAGGTGGTTTCGATGACATGGCCAAGCTGCATCTATTTCAGGGTGTCGCGCTGGATGGGATCGAGGCGTGATCCGGCCATGCCGGCGTGGTCTCCATCCACCTTCACAAGGCACAGGCACGTCCCTCGCCGGCCATGGCTCAATTTGACGGAGGCTTCACAGGCGCGTCCTAGAGCAGCTCGAGTGGGGCCAAGTTGAGGCCGCGGCGTCGGTTTGATTCAGGATGCATGACGGCGGCTTACGGTGCATACCGGGTCCGGGGGCCATGGTTGGAGGCCGCAGACGGAGCCACACCGTGCAGCACCGTGACTCAGTGAGCATCGGTAGCAAAGTACTTTTCTACTGAGCAGATCAACTCATCAAACACACAAGCAAGCACGCATCAGTAGCACATCAAGCAAGCATAGCACGACAAGCATCCAAGCAGGCAGGTTGATGGATGTGCGTGGCCAACTAGATGCAATGCATGCGCGCGGAGTGACCGGCATGTGCCGCTACTGGATCAGAAGTCCATCTAGCGAGCTCGCGCGTTCTCTAGCGGGCGGCTCGATCTACGGATTTCAGTGGTGTTGCACCCCCGCCACCCCGCGTGGAGGCGGTGGACAGCCAAGCTCGTGCGCGCCGTCGCCGCCATGGCCACGAAGGTCCTCCGTTTCGTGGTACTGAACCTCGCTCGGATACGTACGTGGGGCGCGGCCGGAGAGGAGTGCCAAGACGGCCGTGGAGGAAGGACTGGCGGCGCCAGGGAGTTGGACTGGCGGCCTTACAATCTGGAGACGAGAAAAGAGAAGGTGACGTGTCCAAAACCACCCTCCAAAACAGCCTAAACTCGGGCGACGGGGTTATCTGCCCAGTTTTACAAAGTTGTGGGGTTATATACACCAGTTTTAACTTTTAACTTGAGGGGTTCTCTGCCCCTTTTCTGAAAGTTGTGGGGTTATCTATACTTCTTTCTTCATCATGCCGTCGGCGGCGTCGAGGATCTTGCGGGCCTGCCGTGAGGCATCTCGCGCTGCCCGCTCAGCTGCGTCGGCGGCATCTCGCTGCGCCGCGGTGGTCGCTCGCTCATGTCCAGGCGGTGCGGCCGCCTCAGATCCGTCCCTGCGTAGTCCCTCCCGGAGCCGCCTGTCCGTCCGCCGAGGCCGTTCCCCCATCGCCGCACGGAGCCGATCCACGACCGCCGCACCACCAACCAGCATCCATGGTCCCGCACCAGGTAAGGTGACCTTTGTGGCAGAAGACAAGGACCTCGAGTCAGATGAAGCCCTCTGGGCCTTGTACGAGCGCTGGTGCAAGGCTTTCAACCAGGAGCGAGACTATAATGAGATGGCTACTCGGTTCAGCTACTTCAAGGATACTGTGCTGCTTGTACACCATACTAACAATGCTGATCTGCCATACAAACTTGGAATAAACATCTTTGCTGATGGGAAGCTATCAGCACTCATGGCACATAAAGTTCCTTTCATAAACTTCGTTAGGAGAAGGCCTTGCTCTGTTGTTTCAGAGACATCCGGCGATACCTTGTGCAAGAAAGACCTTGAGGGACAGCAGCAGGAGAACGCAAATCAATCTGCATGCATGATCTCTGGAGGAACCATGGCTCTAGAGTAAGCTATGTGTAGTTGTAGCACGTTGTGCTTTCAACCAAAGTCATGATTATGGAAGGCATATATGAGCTTCTGTAAGTCATGCGTATTATTTGTACTATGTTATGTTTCTGCCAGACATTGAACTTTAAGATGTCCCGTATGGTAATGCCATGTTATATGTAATCTTCATACTGAAGAAAAATGCTTGAAATAAAACATGTTTGAACTTTTTACCGAAGTTAATTAACTCCCATCGACGTACTCTGTATTTCATATTTGCAATGCACATGCGCCAACGGTTAGCTTCCTTGACAGACTAAAGTTTGGTCGGCCGGGCACCTGCGAAACATCTGGTTGGACTGCGCTTTCACGTCGATCGTGGGCATACATCGGCATCTCGGGCGTGACGATTTCGGCCATGGGTAGTCTTATAAAAGTATAGAACTATCAAAACTTTTGTGTAGGATAATTCACAATAATAGCTTTCAAAGATGCAGCAACAAAACCAATTACATAATTATATACCGTACATGCAACCCAATTAAAAGTGCATATCAACGAACAACAGATTGACGCAGCTGTTGGCTTGGCTTTGTTTTTTCTGGTATATTTGAGAAATTAGCAATACACTTCTTCCAGCTGATACGTGATGAAATCCTTTTTTGAGTGAGTTGTGACTTTATCTGTTTTATCGCATCAGGAGGAACCCAAGATTTCTGTCAGATGCATTGTTATCACAGGTTTCTTGCACCTAATAAAACAAATGCTCAACAGGGTGTTCAATGTGAATTACAGAGGATGCACGAATTATTGCTTAAGGTTTCATCCGGACAAGGAGAGTTTACATTTAAGTATGCAAACGATATGCTCCAGAATTTTGGCATAAAAGCATAAGAACTAAGATGATCTGAGCTCCTGACATGCTTGGTTTCAAATAGTACTCTGGAGCTAAGATTACAGACAGCTAAGTAGTCATACATCAGAACAGAAAAAAGTAAATATCTCAAAAGCTTCAGGAGGACATGTCCAATAGATATTTGAAATTAAATACTTGGGTAAATCACTAGCTTCTCATCTGGGTTTTCATAGGTTGGAAAAGATATCAAGCGTCACTTACGAACACCACAGTGGAGCCATGCTTGAACACTGGAACTCTACTGGGTGTATCACATGTTGTTGGGAATTTCATTGTATCATGTCCTAACCCTCTTTCTAAGCTAAGCCATACTTACGAACACATGCAGATGAATCTCATTGTATCGTGTCCTAACCCTCTTTCTGAGCTCAACAGTAACTGTTGGGAATTTCAGAACAAGCAATGCCTAACCATCGGCCTCTTTGAAATTTTCCTCCACTGCCAAGAAGTCAATGCACTTGCTCTTCAACTCCTGACAATTGTGCGTTTCAGCACAAGCTAAGGTAGTTGCAACTGTATCTGCCGACACCTTATCCCATAACTTTTGGGCACACATGAGCTTCAGCCTGTCTAATGCATATCGATCAGCCGCAACGAGCAAATCCTGAAGTATCTCGGTGGAAGAGTCCCCAAGCTCGTCTTCTCCTGGCAACGCATCGGTGTACATGAACCGAAGCATAACTTTGAATGTTGCAGGCGTGATTTCGTGGAGTGTGATGGATGTCATCCTAGCCTCGGCCATGGAGCCAAAGAGTTCTGCTCTGAAGACCGGTGAGCGGGCAGCAAGCACTGCACGGTGAGCGTGGAAGGTCTGGCCGTCGATGGTGAATGACACATCCATCCCGTCCGTGTGATCTAGCAAGCGGCCAAAATGGATCCCAATGTCAGACGGCGGCACGGGAATAGGGCTGTCATCTATGACCATGATGCCACACACAAATGTAATGTGTCCCTCTGTTACGTAGTCATTCTCCAGCATAGTTCTGTCAACAAACTGACTCCATCCCCAATCGGCATCGGCGTCATTGCTTTCATCATCTTTTGGGAATTGACGAGCGCGTGACCTTGTTGAAACTGTGGTACATGGTTGGCCATCCTTGTCCATCAAGAAGGCCTCGAAGATTGCCTTGACACTTCTGGTTCTGCTCATGTGCTTGAGGAATATGGAAAGATACTTGCCCTCGTGTGCCTCATGTGACCCACGTGGGTAGCACTCAATCCTCCAGTTGTGTCCCCCGACGGAGAGGACGTCGGAGTGCACGGCCTTGCCGATGGGAAGCTGCTTGGTTTGCTCGTAGTCTATTCTGAACTGAACAGAAGAACCCAACATCGTGGTCCTCGTCTGCGTCTCCGGCCCGGTCTTCTTATCTTTCTTGCTCACTGCACAAATTGTTATGTAAATCAAAAGAAAACTACACCGCCAATTTGACAATAAAAAACGAATTTATTCAGATATTTTTCGAAGGCAAGGATCCCCTCAGGCCTCAGGTGATGAATTCTTCAGATTAACGAACCAAGGAAGACAAGAGGACACTCACTGGCTTGCTAGCGGCCGAAGGTGGCCGGTGGCCGGTGGCGATGATTGGCCTGCTAGTGGACTGGTGGTGGCGATCAGTGCTGAGACACCGCCGCCCTCTCCTCCGCGAGTTTGCCGGGGCCTCGTACTCTTCGCCTGCTATGCGCAGCCACCAGCCGGCCGTCGCCAGCAACTTTATCAATCAACGATGCGGCCGCCGAGTGGCACAAGGAGTATTCCTTTTTCTACTGTCGAAGCTGTATCATTTAACTGGGCCACCAGTTTTGATTCGCACTCAGCCCAGAACAAGCTGAACGGGCTCCACTAAAAATTCAAGGGGCAGTTAACGGAAGTCGTAGAGTTTTTTTTTCCCTCAAGTTAGGGTTTAGGGACCTCTCCCGGCGACGCCGCGGTTGAGACTTTTTCCCCGATCATCTTCCTCCCGCTGCCGTTTCTGCATCCTCGGGCTGATCCAGGGGCGATCTAGCATCGCTACCCGGCCTTGGGCTTGCGTACGAGCGGGAGGAGACGGTTTGTTTGGGGACTCGACGGGTTCTTGCTAGATCGTTTTTTGGCGAGCATGACGACAGATCCGTCTAAGGGATCAACAAGCGGGGGCGACGAGACCATTGAGCAGATGATGAAGCGCTTGGGCATTGCGGAGGACGACCTTGATGATGTGGTTTACGAGGAGGAAGGGCCGCTGCCGGCGGAGGCAACCCGCTGGCTAGCAATAGCTAGGGTTTTCACAGACAGCGAGTACTCGTCCTTCTGGTTTTTCAAAAACATGCGTTCTGCCTGGGATTTGGCACAGCAGGTGGAGACTCATCTCTGGACTCTAACCTCCATACGTTTCAGTTCAAGTGCCTAGGAGATTGGGAAAGAGTAATGGAAGGGGGGCCATGGAACTTCCGAGGTAACCCGGTGTTGATTGAGAAGTATGACGGGTTTACCAAACCCTCAACCATCGAGCTGTATCACTTTGATGTGTGGATTCGGATCCATGATCTGCCTCTGGGATATGCTCCCATGCTTAAGTCCTTGGCCTCCAAAGTGGGTGATTTTGTAGCATCAGAAGGGGTAGTGAATTCTTTTGAGGGGAATTTTTATAGAGTGCGAGTTAGACTGGATGTTCGTAAACCACTGAAGATCGTTGTTTCCATGGTACGTGAGAAGAAAAGGGAGCTGTTCTTTGTGAATTATGAGAAACTTCCGAACTGGTGTCAAGTCTGTGGGCATCTAGGTCATGAATACAAAGATCATGGGGATGGTATCCATCCTCCGCAAGCGCTGGTGTTCAAGGATCTGCGTGCCTCCTAGTCGATGAGTCAGGGCAGCCGTCCTGGGCGCGGCAGAGGGTCTCGTGATGCAGGGAGAACTGGTGCTGGCCGTGGGCGAGGCGGTAGATCAAGTCCGTCACAAGTTGTTCTGAATGAAAATCCTGAGGGGGATGAGATCATGGATGAGGATGATAAACTTGGGAGCAGGAAGAGAGCGGGAATGTCCTCGGCAAACCCTCCGCTAGGGGCTCCAGCCTCTATTGATACAGGTGGTACGCTGGTACCTGTTGGCAAGGGCGGCCAGGTTGGATAACTTGTTAACCAATTTGAGCCTTTGGCGCCTCCAAGCCCTAATCCGATAAGGGACCCCAAACGATCGAAGACTGCGGAGGAAGAAGGGATGACACAAGATAACACCACTAATGGCGCGTTGGCGGGCTCCCTTGGGGAGCGCCGTCAAGCCCAATGAGTATCTACTGCCTGAACTGTCGAGGAGGAGGCAATGCCTCGACAGTCAGGGAATTGCGTGACTTTGTCACGAAGTTTGTGTTGGAGATATGCCCAAGAGGCAATAATAAAAGTGGTTATTATATATCTTTATGTTTATGATAAATTTTTATATACCATGCTATAATTGTATTAACCGAAACATTGATACATGTGTGATATGTAAACAACAAAGAGTCCCTAGTATGCCTCTTAAACTAGCTTGTTGATTAATAGATGATTAGTTTCATAATCATGAACATTGGATGTTATTAATAACAAGGTTATATCATTATATGAATGATGTAATGGACACACCCAATTAAGCGTAGCATAAGATCACGTCATTAAGTTATTTGCTATAAGCTTTCGATACATAGTTACCTAGTCCTTATGACCATGAGATCATGTAAATCACTTATACCGGAAAGGTACTTTGATTACACCAAACGCCACTGCGTAAATGGGTGGTTATAAAGGTGGGATTAAGTATCCGGAAAGTATGAGTTGAGGCATATGGATCAACGAGTGGGATTTGTCCATCCCGATGACGGATAGATATACTCTGGGCCCTCTCGGTGGAATGTCGTCTAATGTCTTGCAAGCATATGAATAAGTTCATAAGAGACCACATACCATGGTACGAGTAAAGAGTACTTGTCAGGAGACGAGGTTGAACAAGGTATGAAGTGATACCGATGATCAAACCTCGGACAAGTAAAATATCGCGTGACAAAGGGAATTGGTATCGTATGTGAATGATTCATTCGATCACTAAAGTCATCGTTGAATATGTGGGAGCCATTATGGATCTCCAGATCCCGCTATTGGTTATTGGTCGGAGTAAGTACTCAACCATGTCCGCATAGTTCACGAACCGTAGGGTGACACACTTAAAGTTGGATGTTGAAATGGTAGAACTTGAATATGGAATGGAGTTCGAATATTTGTTCGGAGTCCCGGATGAGATCCCGGACATCACGAGGAGTCCCGGAATGGTCCGGAGAATAAGATTCATATATAGGAAGTCATTTTATAAGATTTAAAATGATCCGGAAGGTTCTATGGAAGGTTCTAGAAGGTTCTAGAAAAGTCCGGAAGAAACCACTAAGGAAGGCGGAGTCCCGGAGGGACTCCACCTCCCATGGCCGGCCAACCCTAAGGGGGAGGAGTCCCAAGTGGACTCCCCTAAGGCCCTGTTCGGTACTCGTGGTTTTGCAGGGTTTGAGGTGTATTTAACCAGGCTAACCCAATAATAAACCTGAAAAATCTACACACACCGTTCGGCAGGCCGGGATGGGACGGGATTAGCGTGGTGATCCCGCTACAAACTCGTCGGGTTGGAGTGAATCCGAGCCGCGAGGGGGTACTCGCGTTTTATCCGTTGCTCACGCGCGGCCGCGTGCGTACTCGGCTTTGCTACTGGCGGTGGTCTGCTCGAGGGAGAGCGTGCATGCAGAGCTAGGTTGTGTGTGTCAGCTGTCAAAGTTGCGTACGTGCTGAGCTCCTGGCTAGTTACGACATAAACACGGTGGCGTAAAAGGTCAGCCGTTCCCACCCAATACACCTCTAAAACACTACCTCACCCTGTGTATTGTAATGTTATCACCCAATACACGTCGGATATTACACGGCAAAACGCCCCAGCCGAACAAGCCCTAAGGGCCCCCCCCCACATGGAAGGTGGGAATCCCACCCCAAGTGGGATTCCCACCTTGGGTAGGTTTCCCTATCACATGGAAGGTTTTGGGTTCGGGTCTTATTCGGAGACTTGTATTCCAACACTTGGGGCTTCCACCTATATAATGAGGGGCCAAGGGGAGGGGGCCGGCCACCCCAAGACCACAAGGTGGCCGCACCCCCTAGTGGCCGGCGCCCCCCTCTCCCAAACCCTAGCGGCCCTCTCTCCTCCACCACATCCCGCACGCTTAGCGAAGCTCCGCCGGGTTTCTCCACCACCACCGACACCACACCGTCGTGCTGTCGGATTCAAGAGGAGCTACTACTTCCGCTGCCCGCTGGAACGGGGAGGTGGACGTCGTCTTCATCAACAACCGAACGTGTGACCGAGTACGGAGGTGCTGCCCGTTCGTGGCGACGTGATCAAGATCTTCTACGCGCTTTTGCAAGCGGCAAGTGAACGTCTACCGCAGCAACAAGAGCCTCATCTTGTAGGCTTTGGAATCTCTTCAAGGGTGAGACTCGATAATTCCCTCGTTGCTACCGTCTTCTAGATTGCATCTTGGCTTGGATTGTGTGTTCGCGGTAGGAAAAATTTTGTTTTCTATGCAACGAATCCCTACAGTGGTATCAGAGCCGTGTCTATGCATAGATGGTTGCACGAGTAGAACACAATGGTTTTGTGGGCGTTGATGCTTATGTTGTCTTTAGTTTGAGTACTTTGCATCTTTGTGGCATAGTGGGATGAAGCGGCTTGGGCTAACTTTACATGACCGCGTTCATGAGATTTGCTCCACGCTCGACATGCAACTTGTATTGCATAAGTGGCTTTGTGGGTGTCTGTCTCTCCTACTATAGTAAAGATTCAATTTACTCTTCTATTGACAACACTAGTATCACCGTTGTGGTTCATGTTCGTAGGTAGATTAGATCTTACTCGAAAACCCTAAACCACGTAAAATATGCAAACAAAATTAGAGACGTCTAACTTGTTTTTGCATGGTTTGGTGATGTGATATGGCCATAATGTGATGATGAATATGTATGAGATGATCATTATTGTATTGTGGCAACCGGCAGGAGCCTTATGGTTGTCTTTAAATTTCATGTTGAGTAGTATTTCAAAGAAGTTGTAATAGTTGCTACATGGAGAATAATCATGAAGACGGCGCCATTGACCTTGACGCTACGCCAACGATGATGGAGATCATGCCCGTTGATGATGGAGATCATGTCCGTGCTTTGGAGATGAAGATCAAAGGCGCAAAGACAAAGGGGCCATATCATATCACATATGAACTGCATGTGATGTTAATTCTTTTATGCATCTTATTTTGCTTAGATCGCGACGGTAGCATTATAAGATGATCCCTCTCACTAAAATCTCAAGATAATAAAGTGTTCATCCTTAGTAGCACCGTTGCCAAGACTTGTCGTTTCGAAGCATCTCGTGATGATCAGGTGTGATAGAATCAACAAGTGCATACAATGGGTGCAAGCCAGTTTTGCACATGCGGATACTAAGGTGGCCTTGACGAGCCTAGCATGTACAGACATGGTCTCGGAACACGTGATACCGAAAGGTAGAGCATGAATCATATGATTGATATGATGAACACTTTGAGTGTTCGCCATTGAAATTACACCTTGTCTCGTGATGATCGGACTTAGGTGTGGTGTATTTGGTTCGTGTGATCACTAAGACAATGCGAGGGATATTGTTTTGAGTGGGAGTTCACCTTGATTTTTAATTATGTTGAATTAAAATTTGAACTCAATTTGTCATAAACTTAGTCTAAACTATTGCAAATATATGTTGTAGAGATGGCGTCCCCAATCAATTTTAACCAGCTTCCTAGAGAAAGAAAAGCTTAAGAGCAACGGTAGCAACTTCACCGACTGGTTCCGTCATGTGAGGATTTTCCTCAATGGTGGAAACCTGCAATATGTGCTTGATGCACCACTAGGTGACCCTCCCGCGTAAACCGAAACCGATGAAGTAAAGAATGTTTACGAGACTCGGAAAACTCGGTACTCTCAAGTTCAGTGTGCCATCCTGTGCAGTCTGGAAGCCGATCTTCAAAAACGTTTTGAGCACCACGATCCTCATGAGTTGGTCAATGAGCTGAAAGCTATATTTGAAACTCATGCGGCCGTGGAATGCTATGAAGCATCGAAACACTTCTTCAGCTGCATGATGGAAGAAGGCAGCTCCGTTAGTGAGCACATGCTCGCCATGACCGGGCATGCGAAGAAACTCAGTGATCTGGGGAATAGTGATTCCTAACAGATCGGGGATTAATCGTGTCCTTCAATCACCGCCACCTAGTTACAAGAATTTTGTGATGAACTACAATATGCGGAACATGAACAAAGAGTTACCCGAACTCTTCGCCATGCTGAAATCTGCTGAGATTGAGATCAAGAAAGAGCACCAAGTGTTGATGGTCAACAAGACCACCAGTTTCAAGAAACAGGGCAAGTCTAAGGGAAAATTCAAGAAGGGTGGCAAGAAAGCTGCCACGCCTCCTATGAAACCTAAGACTGGCCCTAAGCCTGATGCTGAGTGCTATTACTGCAAGGAGAAGGGACACTGGAAGCGTAATTGCTCCAAGTATTTGGCGGATCTGAAGAGCGGCCTTGTCAAGAAGAAGAAAGAAGGTATATCTGATATACATGTTATAGATGTTTATCTTACTGGTTCTCGTACTAGTACCTGGGTATTTGATACTGGTTCAGTTGCTCATATTTGTAACTCGAAACAGGAACTAAAGAATAAACGAAGACTACTAAAGGATGAAGTGACGATGCGCGTTGGAAATGGATCCAAAGTCGATGTGATCGCTGTCGGCACACTTCCTCTAAATCTACCTTCGGGATTAGTTTTAAGCCTCAATAATTGTTATTTTGTACCCGCGTTGAGCATGAACATTATATCTGGATCTTGTTTAATGCAAGACGGTTATTCATTCAAGCCTGAGAATAATGGTTGTTCTATTTTTATGAATAATATCTTTTATGGTCGAGCACCTGAAAAGAATGGCTTATTTCTGTTAGATCTCGATAGTAGTGTGATGGCGTGTATTTCACACGTTCGTTGGGAACCCCAAGAGGAAGGTATGATGCGCACAGCAGCAAGTTTTCCCTCAGAAAGAAACCAAGGTTTATCGAACCAGGAGGAGCCAAGAAGCACGTTGAAGGTTGATGGCGGCGGGATGTAGTGCGGCGCAACACCGGAGATTCCGGCGCCAACGTGGAACTTGCACAACACAACCAAAGTACTTTGCCCCAACGAAACAGATGAGGTTGTCGGCCTCACCGGCTTGCTGTAACAAAGGATTAACCGTATTGTGTGGAAGATGATTGTTTGCAGAGAAAACGAGTAAAACAAGTATTGCAAGCAGATTTGTATTTCGGTATTAAAGAATGGACCGGGGTCCACAGTTCACTAGAGGTGTCTCTCCCATAAGATAAAAGCATGTTGGGTGAACAAATTACAGTCGGGCAATTGACAAATAGAGAGGGCATAACAATGCACATACATGTCATGATAAGTACGAGTGAGATTTAATTGGGCATTACGACAAAGTACATAGACCGCCATCCAACCGCATCTATGCCTAAAAAGTCCACCTTCAGGTTATCGTCCGAACCCCTCCAGTATTAAGTTGCTAACAATAGACAATTGCATTAAGTATGGTGCGTAATGTAATCAACAACTACATCCTCGGACATAGCGCCAATGTTTTATCCCTAGTGGCAACAAGACAACACAACCTTAGAACTTTCGTCACTGTCCCGTGTGTCAATGCAGCATGAACCCACTATCGAGCATAAATACTCCCTCTTGGAGTTAAGAGCAAAAACTTGGCCAGAGCCTCTACTAATAACGGAGAGCATGCAAGATCATAAACAACACATATGTAATAACTTGATAATTAACATAACATGGTATTCTCTATCCATCGGATCCCGACAAACACAACATAGAGTATTACGGATAGATGATCTTGATCATGTTAGGCAGCTCACAAGATCCAACAATGAAGCACAATGAGGAGAAGACAACCATCTAGCTACCGCTATGGACCCATAGTCCAGGGGTGAACTACTCACTCATCACTCCGGAGGCGACCATGGCGGTGTAGAGTCCTCCGGAGATGAATCCCCTCTCCGGCAGGGTGCCGGAGGAGATCTCCGAAATCCCCCGAGATGGGATTGGCGGTGGCGGCGTCTCCGGAAGGTTTTCCGTATCGTGGTTTTTCGCATCGAGGGGTTTCGCGACGGAGGCTTTAAGTAGGCGGAAGGGCAGAGTCGGAGGACTGACGAGGGGCCCACACCATAGGGCGGCACGGGCCCCCCTCTGGCCGCGCGGCCCTATGGTGGCGGCGCCTCGTCGCCCCACTTCGTATCCCTTTCGGTCTTCTGGAAGGTTCGTGGCAAAATAGGACCCTGGGTCTTGATTTCGTCCAATTCCGAGAATATTTCGTTACTAGGATTTCTGAAACCAAAAACAGCAGAAAACAAGAACTGGCTCTTCGGCATCTTGTTAATAGGTTAGTTCCAGAAAATGCACGAATATGACATAAAGTGTGCATAAAACATGTAGGTATCATCAATAATATGGCATGGATCATAAGAAATTATCGATACGTCGGAGACGTATCAGCATCCCCAAACTTAGTTCTGCTCGTCCCGAGCAGGTAAAACGATAACAAAAGATAATTTCTGAAGTGACATGCCATCATAACCTTGATCATACTATTTGTAAACATATGTAACGAATGCAGCGATCAAAACAATGGTGATGACATGAGTAAACAAGTGAATCATAAAGCAAAGACTTTTCATGAATAGTACTTCAAGACAAGCATCAATAAGTCTTGCATAAGAGTTAACTCATAAAGCAATAAATCAAAGTAAAGGTATTGAAGCAACACAAAGGAAGATTAAGTTTCAGCGGTTGCTTTCAACTTGTAACATGTATATCTCATGGATAATTGTCAACATAGAGTAATATAACAAGTGCAATATGCAAGTATGTAGGAATCAATGCACAGTTCACACAAGTGTTTGCTTCATGAGGTGGAGAGAGATAGGTGAACTGACTCAACATAAAAGTAAAAAGAATGGTCCTTCAAAGAGGAAAGCATCGATTGCTATATTTGTGCTAGAGCTTTTATTTTGAAAACATGAAACAATTTTGTCAACGGTAGTAATAAAGCATATGAGTTATGTAAATTATATCCTACAAGTTGCAAGCCTCATGCATAGTATACTAATAGTGCCCGCACCTTGTCCTAATTAGCTTGGACTACCGGATCTTTGCAATGCACATGTTTTAACCAAGTGTCACAATGGGGTACCTCCATGCCGCTCGTACAAAGGTCTAAGGAGAAAGCTCGCATTTTGGATTTCTCGCTTTTGATTATTCTCAACTTAGACATCCATACCGGGACAACATGGACAACAGATAATGGACTCCTCTTTAATGCATAAGCATGTGGCAACAATTATTATTCTCATATGAGATTGAGGATATATGTCCAAAACTGAAACTTCCACCATGAATCATGGCTTTAGTTAGCGGCCCAATGTTCTTCTCTAACAATATGCATGCTCCAACCATTAAGGTGGTAGATCTCTCTTACTTCAGACAAGACGGACATGCATAGCAACTCACATGATATTCAACAAAGAATAGTTGATGGCGTCCCCGTAAGCATGGTTATCGCACAACAAGCAACTTAATAAGAGATAAAGTGCATAAGTACATATTCAATACCACAATAGTTTTTAAGCTATTTGTCCCATGAGCTATATATTGCAAAGGTGAATGATGGAATTTTAAAGGTAGCACTCAAGCAATTTACTTTGGAATGGCGGATAAATACCATGTAGTAGGTAGGTATGGTGGACACAAATGGCATAGTGGTTGGCTCAAGGATTTTGGATGCATGAGAAGTATTCCCTCTCGATACAAGGTTTAGGCTAGCAAGGTTATTTGAAACAAACACAAGGATGAACGGTGTAGCAAAACTCACATAAAAGACATATTGTAAACATTATAAGACTCTACACCGTCTTCCTTGTTGTTCAAAACTCAATACTAGATGTTATCTAGACTCTAGAGAAACCAAATATGCAAACCAAATTAGCAAGCTCTAAGTGTTTCTTCATTAATGGGTGCAAAGTATATGATGCAAGAGCTTAAACATGAGCACAACAATTGCCAAGTATCAAATTATACAAGACATTTTAGAGTTACTAGATGTAGTATTTTCCAATTCCAACCATATAACAATTTAACGAAGAAGAAACTTCGCCATGAATACTATGAGTAGAGCCTAAGGACATACTTGTCCATATGCTACAGCGGAGCGTGTCTCTCTCCCACAAAGTGAATGCTAGGATCCATTTTATTCAAACAAAACAAAAACAAAAACAAACCGACGCTCCAAGCAAAGTGCATAAGATGTGACGGAATAAAAATATAGTTTCGGGGGAGGAACCTCGATAATGTTGTCGA
>NC_061508.1:97741662-97812425 GCF_022539505.1 Lolium rigidum
GACATAAAGGTACCTCCAGCAGCTGAATCCAATAAATTCCGCGAAAAAAAATTTAGTCCTGCATAGAAGGTTTGGATGATCATCCAAGTAGTCGGTCCATGGGTTGGGCAATTTTTAACCGAGAGATTTCATTCTTTCCCAAGCTTGAGCAACATGTTCATTATCCAATTGCTTAAAATTCATTATGCTACTCCTCAAAGATATAATTTTAGCAGGGGGATAATATCTACCAATAAAAGCATCCTTGCATTTAGTCCATGAATCAATACTATTCTTAGGCGGAGATAGCAACCAATCTTTAGCTCTTCCTCTTAATGAGAAAGGGAACAATTTTAATTTTATAATGTCACCATCTACATCTTTATATTTTTGCATTTCACACAATTCAACAAAATTATTGAGATGGGCAGCAAGCATCATCAGAACTAACACCGGAAAATTGCTCTCTCATGACAAGATTAAGTAAAGCAGGTTTAATTTCAAAGAATTCTCGCTGTAGTAGCAGGTGGAGCAATAGGTGTGCATAGGAAATCATTATTATTTGTGCTTGTGAAGTCACACAACTTAGTATTTTCAGGGTTGGCCATTTTAGCAGTAGTAAATAAAGCAAACTAGATAAAGTAAATGCAAGTAAACTAATTTTTTTGTGTTTTTGATATAGCAAACAAGATAGTAAATAAAGTAAAACTAGCAACTAATTTTTTTTGTGTTTTGATATAATGCAGCAAACAAAGTAGTAAATAAAATAAAGCAAGACAAAAACAAAGTAAAGAGATTGAGAAGTGGAGACTCCCCTTGCAGCGTGTCTTGATCTCGCCGGCAACGGCGCCAGAAAATATGCTTGATGGCGTGTATTTCACACGTTCGTTGGGCAACCCCAAGAGGAAGGTATGATGCGCACAGCGAGCAAGTTTTCCCTCGTAAAGAAACCAAGGTTTATCGAACCAGGAGGAGCCAAGAAGCACGTTGAAGGTTGATGGCGGCGGGATGTAGTGCGGCGCAACACCGGAGATTCCGGCGCCAACGTGGAACCCGCACAACACAACCAAAGTACTTTGCCCCAACGAAACAGTGAGGTTGTCAATCTCACCGGCTTGCCGTAACAAAGGATTAACCGTATTGTGTGGAAGATGATTGTTTGCGAGAGAAAATAGTAAAACAAGTATTGCAAGCAGATTTGTATTTCAGTATTAAAAGAATGGACCGGGGTCCACAGTTCACTAGAGGTGTCTCTCCCATAAGATAAAAGCATGTTGGGTGAACAAATTACAGTCGGGCAATTGACAAATAGAGAGGGCATAACAATGCACATACATGACATGATAAGTATAATGAGATTTAATTGGGCATTACGACAAAGTACATAGACCGCCATCCAACTGCATCTATGCCTAAAAAGTCCACCTTCAGGTTATCATCCGAACCCCTCCGGTATTAAGTTGCTAACAACGAGACAATTGCATTAAGTATGGTGCGTAATGTAATCAACAACTACATCCTCGGACATAGCGCCAATGTTTTATCCCTAGTGGCAACGAGCACAACACAACCTTAGAACTTTCTCATCACTTGTCCCGGTGTCAATGCGGGCATGAACCCACTATCGAGCATAAATACTCCCTCTTGGAGTTAAAAGTAAAAACTTGGCCAGAGCCTCTACTAGTAACGGAGAGCATGCAAGATCATAAACAACACATATGAAATAACTTGATAATTAACATGACATGATATTCTCTATCCATCGGATCCCGACAAACACAACATATAGAATTACAGATAGATGATCTTGATCATGTTAGGCAGCTCACAAGATCCAACAATGAAGCACAATGAGGAGAAGACAACCATCTAGCTACCGCTATGGACCCATAGTCCGGGGGTGAACTACTCACTCATCACTCCGGAGGCGACCATGGCGGTGTAGAGTCCTCCCGGGAGATGAATCCCCTCTCCGGCAGGGTGCCGGAGGAGATCTCCGGAATCCCCCGAGATGGGATCGGCGGCGGCGGCGTCTCGATAGGTTTTCCGTATCGTGGTTTTTCGCCTCGTGGGTTTCGCGACGGAGGCTTTAAGTAGGCGGAAGGGCGAGTCGGGGGCCGGACGAGGGGGCCACACCATAGGGCGGCGCGGGCCCCCTAGGCCGCGCCGCCATGTGGTGTCGCCACCTCGTGGCCCCACTTCGTATGTTCTTCGGTCTTCCGGAAGCTCCGTGGAAAAATAGGCCCTCGGGTCTTCGTTTCGTCCAATTCGAGAATATTTCGTTACTAGGATTTCGAAACCAAAAACAGCGAGAAAACAGGAACCGGCACTTCGGCATCTTGTTAATAGGTTAGTTCCGAGAAAATGCACGAATATGACATAAAGTGTGCATAAAACATGTAGGTATTATCAATAATATGGCATAGAACATAAGAAATTATCGATACGTCGGAGACGTATCACCCTACACCTAAGATAGGTGTAAGGGCGGCTAGATGTATAAGGGTTGCACTACGACAGCATATGATACGAAGAACAATGCTAACCCTAACACATCTAAGATAACTACGTTGCTCGCCATCAAAAAGGCTTCAGCACGAGCAACGCATGAACAACGTAATAAGCTTATGCTGCCTAGATCGCAAGATGCGATCTAGGCAGCATGGTGCTTACCGGGAGAAACCCTCGAGACGAAGGAGTTGGCGATGCGCCGAGATTGATTGTGTTGAACGTTGGTTGTTGTTTATTCCATAAACCCTAGATACATATTTATAGTCCAAGGGACTTTCTAACTCAGGCGTGCACCTAACCGTGCACGGGTCAAACTCTATCTTCTAATCTAAGATACGACCTACTATATTACAGATACACGGGCATGCTAGCCCAAACTTTGCATATAAGGCCGATTCACGTATTTATTCCGTATATAATCTTTAAACCCATCTTGATCGCGGCCCACCTCTGACCTGGTCAAATTCCGGTAATAACAAGGGTACACTTTCTATCACAGATCCGAAGGCAAAATCTTTGTTGCTAAGAACGGAACCTTTCTTGAGAAAGAATTTCTCACTAAAGAAGTGACTGGAAGAAAAGTAGAACTCGATGAGATTGATGAATCTATACTCGTTGATCGAGTAGCGCAATGACGGAAGTTGTACCTGTACCGCCTACACCGGCAACGAGAGGAAGCTAATGATAATGATCATGAAACTTCGAACGAGGAAACTATCGAACCTCGCGGATCGACAAGGGAACGTGCCACTCCTGATTGGTATGATCCTTGTCTAAATGTCATGATTGTGGATAACAATGATGAAGACCCTGCGACGTATGAAGAAGCGATGATGAGCCCAGATTCCAACAGATGGCAAGAAGCCATGAAATCCGAAATGGGATCCATGTATGATAACAAAGTATGGACTTTGGTAGACCTACCTGATAGCCGCAAGGCTGTCGAGAATAAATGGATCTTCGAAAGAAAAACAGATGCTGATGGTAATATTACTGTCTATAAAGCTCGACTTGTCGCAAAGGGTTTCCGATAAATTCAAGGTGTTGACTACGATGAGACTTTCTCACCTGTAGCGAAGCTAAAATCTGTGAGGATTTTGTTAGCAATAGCTGCATTTTTCGATTATGAGATTTGGCAGATAGATGTCAAAACGGTGTTCCTTAATGGAGACATTGAGGAAGAGTTGTATATGGTACAACCCAAAGGTTTTGTCGATCCTAAAAATGCTGACAAAGTATGCAAACTTCAGCGTTCAATTTATGGACTGAAGCAAGCATCGAGAAGTTGGAACCGACGCTTTGATAAGGTGATCAAAGACTTCGGGTTTATACAAGTGCCATGGAGAGGCCTGTATTTACAAGAAAGTGAGTGGGAGCTCTGTAGCATTCCTGATATTATATGTAGATGACATATTATTGATTGAGAATGATATAGAACTATTAAGTAGTGTAAAAAGTTATTTGAATAATAGTTTTTCAATGAAAGACCTTGGTGAAGCATCGTATATATTAGGCATCAAGATTTATAGAGATAGATCAAGACGCCTAATAGGGCTATCACGAGTACATGCCCGGACAAGATTCTAAAGAAGTTTAGAATGGACGAAAGTAAGAAAGGGTTTTTACCTATGTTACCGGGCAAGGTCTTGAGTAAGACTCAAGGTCCGGCTACGGCAGAAGAAAGAGAAAGGATGAGTCGGATCCCCTATGCTTCGGCGGTAGGCTCTATCATGTATGCCATGCTATGTACTAGACCGGATATAGCACATGCTCGTTAGTTTAACCAACAGATATCAAAGTGATCCAGGAATGGAACACTGGACAGCGGTCAAGAATATCCCGAAGTACTTGAAAAGAACTAAGGATATGTTTCTTTGTTATGGAGGTGACCAAGAGCTCGTTGTAACAAGTTACACCGATGCAAGTTGGAACACCGATCCCGATGACTCTAAGTCACAATCCGGGTACGTGTTTATATTGAATGGTGCTCGCAGATGAGTCGGGCAAGCTCGAAGCGGTGCACGGTGGCGAAGTCTTCAACGGAATCGGAGTACATAGCGGCTTCGCAGGCTTCATCGAAGCGGTATGGATGAAGAGGTTCATTGTAGAGCTCGGTGTGGTTCCTAGTGCATTGGACCCACTAGTCATCTACTCGTGACAACATGGGTGCCATCGCCAATGCACAAGAACCAAGGTCACACAAGAGGCTGAAGCATATCAAGCTGCGTTATCATTCGATTCGCGAGTACATCGAAGATGGAGAAGTAAAGATTTGCAAAGTACACACTGATCCGAATGTAGCAGATTCGTTGACTAAAGCTCTCCCTAGGGCAAAGCATGACCAACACCAGAATGCCATGGGTGTTAGGTACCTTACAATGTAATCTAGATTATTGACTCTAGTGCAAGTGGGAGATCTGTTGGAGATATGCCCAAGAGGCAATAATAAAAGTGGTTATTATATATCTTTATGTTTATGATAAATGTTTATATACCATGCTATAATTGTATTAACCGAAACATTGATACATGTGTGATATGTAAACAACAAAGAGTCCCTAGTATGCCTCTTAAACTAGCTTGTTGATTAATAGATGATTAGTTTCATAATCATGAACATTTGATGTTATTAATAACAAGGTTATATCATTATATGAATGATGTAATGGACACACCCAATTAAGCGTAGCATAAGATCACGTCATTAAGTTATTTGCTATAAGCTTTCGATACATAGTTACCTAGTCCTTATGACCATGAGATCATGTAAATCACTTATACCGGAAAGGTACTTTGATTACACCAAACGCCACCTGCGTAAATGGGTGGTTATAAAGGTGGGATTAAGTATCCGGAAAGTATGAGTTGAGGCATATGGATCAACAGTGGGATTTGTCCATCCCGATGACGGATAGATATACTCTGGGCCCTCTCGGTGGAATGTCGTCTAATGTCTTGCAAGCATATGAATAAGTTCATAGGAGACCACATACCACGGTACGAGTAAAGAGTACTTGTAAGGAGACGAGGTTGAACAAGGTATGAAGTGATACCGATGATCAAACCTCGGACAAGTAAAATATCGCGTGACAAAGGGAATTGGTATCGTATGTGAATGGTTCATTCGATCACTAAAGTCATCGTTGAATATGTGGACTCCCCTAAGGGGGCCGGCCACCCCCCCCCCCACATGGAAGGGGGGAATCCCACCCCAAGTGGGATTCCCACCTTGGGTACGTTTCCCTATCACATGGAAGGTTTTGGGTTCGGATCTTATTCGGAGACTTGTAGTCCAACACTTGGGGCTTCCACCTATATAATGAGGGGCCAAGGGGAGGGGGCCGGCCACCCCAAGACCACAAGGTGGCCGCACTCCCTAGTGGCCGGCGCCCCCCTCTCCCAAACCCTAGCGGCCCTCTCTCCTCCACCACATCCCGCACGCTTAGCGAAGCTCCGCCGGGTTTCTCCACCACCACCGACACCACGCCGTCGTGCTGTCGGATTCAAGAGGAGCTACTACTTCCGCTGCCCGCTGGAACGGGGAGGTGGACGTCGTCTTCATCAACAATCGAACGTGTGCCCGAGTACGGAGGTGCTGCCCGTTCGTGGCGCCGTGATCAAGATCTTCTACGCGCTTTTGCAAGCGGCAAGTGAACGTCTACCGCAGCAACAAGAGCCTCATCTTGTAGGCTTTGGAATCTCTTCAAGGGTGAGACTCGATAATTTTCTCGTTGCTACCGTCTTCTGGATTGCATCTTGGCTTGGATTGTGTGTTCGCGGTAGGAAATTTTTTGTTTTCTATGCAATGAATCCCTACAGTTTGCGCCGGCGATTTTTTGCATTCTCGGAACTCAGATTAGCAAGAGTCGTGCTGAAGCACTGGCTAATTCTTTAGGCTATGATAGGGCCTTTGCGGTGGGTAGTGAAGGAAGAAGTGGAGGTATTTGTATCTTGTGGAACAATGATTTGAATATAAATATTTTGGGCCAGTCAAAATATCATGTTGATGTTTCTGTTGAAGGAATTAGCGAGTCTACCTGGAGACTTACAGCTGTTTATGGGGAAGCACAGACAAGTCTGCGCCATTAGACTTGGGATACATTGCAGAATATATGTGGAACAAGCAGCCTCCCCTAGTTATGTATAGGGGATTTCAACGAAGTGTTACATGCTGGTGAACATGAAGGAGTGGGTCATCGTACGTTGACACAAATGGAAGGCTTCCGTGATGCTGTGGATATCTGTAATCTGAATGACCTGGGTTATAGTGGCAGTTTCTGGACTTGGGAGAAAAAGGTGACGGGTGGCTCATATACTCGAGTTCGGCTGGATCGGGCTCTGGGTTCGGCGGAGTGGTGTGCTCAATTCCATTGGCAAATGTTAGCCATATTGATGTGGCAACATCGGATCACCGAGGACTCCTTCTGAGGTTGTCTGACGAAACTGAGCTGAGAAGGGGAAAGGGTCTGTTTCGATATGAGGCTATGTGGGACAGGCACCCGGAACTAAAGCAAACTTTCACTAATGGTTGGCCGGCAGAAGAAGCCTCTTCGGTAGGAGATGTGAGAGGGAAGCTGGAGGTCCTCGCCAATAGCCTTGGCTCATGGGGCTTGCATACTTTCGGCAGTGTAAGAAAGGAAATTAAAAAGTTAAAGACTGAGCTTGAGCATCTGAGGAGTGAGCCGGGACGGGTTGGCCCAAGTCTAGCAGAGATAAAAGTAAATGATAATCTTGTTGAGCTATATCATAGAGAGGAAGTTATGTGGAGACAGAGTTCACGTGTCCAATGGCTTAGCGAGGGAGACAGAAACTCAAAAAAAAATTTGTGCGAGTATTAGGAGAAAGAAGAATTTGGTTAAAGCTCTGACCAGTGCTGATGGAGAAATTGTAGATAATGTAAACGATATGGAAACCATGACGGCTGGTTTTTATAAGCAGTTATACACATCAGAGGGGGTATAGTGGATGGATCAAGTCCTCCAGCATGTCCCGAGGAGGGTTACACCAGCTATGAATGCAATCCTGATGGCCCCTTACGAGTCTGATGAGGTCAAGAAAGCTCTGTTCCAGATGTTTCCCCTCAAGGCACCTGGCCCTGATGGCTATCCAGCTTTCTTTTTTCAGAAACATTGGGATATATGTGGACCTGATGTTACCCGGGCAGTCTTAAGCATTGTTCAGGGCAATGAGTCGGCCGAGATTATCAATGACACCATTCTGGTGCTTATTCCTAAGGTAAAAATCCGACATTGTTCTCACAATTTCGTCCAATTAGTCTATGTAACGTTCTGTATAAGATTGCCTCGAAGGTCTTGGCAAACCGTCTAAGGCAGATCCTTCCAGACATTATTTCTGAAGAATAATCGGCATTTGTTTCGGGTAGACTTATAACTGACAACATAATATCTGCTTATGAGTGTCTCCATTTTATGAAGAGAAACAATTCTAAGAACAATCCTTATTGTGCTCTCAAGCTTGACATGATGAAAGCATACGACCGGGTAGAGTGGGAGTATTTGGAGGCAATTATGTTGAAACTGGGGTTTTCACAGCAATGGACTTCAGTTATTATGGGCATGGTCAATTCGGTTTCGTTCTCGGTATTATTCAATGGGAACAAGCTGGAGGAGTTTAAACCAACAAGAGGTATAAGACAAGGTGATCCAATCTCACCCTATCTCTTCTTATTAGCAGCAGAGGGCCTTTCGTGCCTTTTAAAAAGTAATGTTCAGTCATCGCATCTCGAAGGAATTAAAGTGGCCCCGCTGGCACCGCCGGTGAACCACTTGTTGTTTGCGGATGACAGCCTGCTGTTCTTTAAGTGAAGTAGAGAGGGAGCAGAAGTTTTGTCTAGCTTATTGGAGGTTTATTGTCAAGCTTCAGGACAGAGGATAAACATGGATAAATCATCAATATTCTTCACTAAAGGCTGCCCCCAAGCTGTAAGAGACGTGGTCAAGAATATCTTGCAGGTTGTAAATGAGTCACTAAATGAAAGATACCTTGGCATGCCCACTGACATTGGGAGCTCAGTCAACGGAACTTTTAAATTCCTCAGGGAGCGTGTTTGGAACAAGATTAAGGGATGGATCGAGAAGATCTTGTCGGCAGGGGGAAAGGAGGTTCTGGTAAAGTCCATTGCTCAGGCCATCCCGGTGTTCTCGATGGCATGTTTTCGTTTACCCCGTGGCTTATGTGATCACATCAACTCCTTGATCCGACAGTTCTGGTGGGGGAGCAAGCAAGGGAAGCGCAAAGTGCACTGGGTATCGTGGGAAGTCATGACGAGGCCAAAACATCTGGGGGTCTAGGCTTTCGTGATATTGAGCTATTCAACCTAAGCTTGCTTGCACGGCAGTCCTGAAGAATTTTACAGGAGCCAAATTCCTTGAGTGCGCGGCTCCTAAAGGCCATCTATTTTCCGAACTCGTCAATTCTAGAGGCAGAGCTTGGCTCACACCCTTCGGAGATTTGGCGTTCGATTCTGGAGGGAAGGGAGGTCCTCGCCCAGGGACTGATCAGACGGATAGGCGATGGGAGAACCACGGAGATCTGGGAGCATAATTGGCTGCCAAGGGATACAAACATGAGACCGATAGTTTCTTTAAAGCAAAACCCACCGATGCTTGTCAGCGACCTGATTGATGAAACTAGCTCGACTTGGAGGGAGGAAGTTATCCGGGAGTTTTTCTTACCAATGGATGTGGCAGTTATAATGAGCATTCCTTTGAGCACTAGGAGGCAGGAAGATTTTTGGGCCTGGAACTTTGATAGAAGAGGAATCTTCAGCGTGCGATCGGCGTATAGGATGATGGTCTCAACCAAAATCAATAGAGAGAATTACTATGATGGCAATCCGGGGTCCTCTAACGCTGAAGCTGATTCTAAAGCATGGTGCTCCTTATGGAAAGTGCAAGTTCCCTCGAAAGTAAGGGTTTTTCTCTGGCGGCTAGCCCAACAATCACTACCTACAGCTGATCTGTTGGAACACCGTAACATGGCACAATCGAGCCGATGCTCCCTTTGTGGTGGTGCGGACTCCTGGAGACATTCCTTAATTGAATGCAACATGTCTGCCAGTGTGTGGGCTCTTTCTGATGATGAAATGGTAGAGCATATGCGGGCTGTCGGAGAACCAAGCGCGAAGAACTGGCTGTTCAAGATGATTGAAACGTTATCACATGTACAATTTACCAGGCTGGCAGTTTCTTTGTGGGCAATTTGGACGGCGAGACGTAAAGCAATCCATGAGGAGATCTATCAAAGCCCTTTGTCCACTCACGGCTTCATCAACTCGTATCTGGAAGAATTGAAGACGTTGGCACCACCGCGGACATCAAACTCTGTTCCAAGCCCTAACGTGAGACAGGCCAGGTGGATCCCGCCGCCTCATCATGTGCCAAAAATCAATGTTGATGCTGCTGTTGCCAAGACAGAGGGTCGAGGTGCTGCTGCCGCGTTCTGCCGAGATAGCAATGGAGATTACTTGGGTTCATTTGCAGTAGTCTTCGCGGGGATTACTGATCCGGCAATACTGGAAGCTCTGGCAGCGCGGGAGGCTTTGGCGTTGGCAGAGGATCTCTCTCTGACACATACATACATTGTTTCAGATTGCCAGGCTGTTATCTCAGATATAAGGAATGGATCTATGGGAAAATATGGCTCTGTCATCTCAGAAATTCAGCACCGCTCCAACAGTTTCAGCAGCTGTACTTTCGCCCATGAAAATTGAGCTTCAAATTTTGAAGCACACAATCTTGCTAGGCATATGATTAATTCAGGAATAGAACGCCACCTGTGGCTAAATACACCTTATTCTGATTCCATTCCTGTAAACATTATGATTACTTAATAAAGTCTGGCAGTATTGTCCTAAAAAAAAACTAAAAATTCAAGGATTTTTTTTATTTAGAACTTTATTTGATGTTTTTTTTCATTCTCACCTGGCTACAGTGAGCACGATTTGTTTTGGAATTCTTCTGCCTCGGTTATTTCTTAACTGAGTCAATTTTTTGCTTGTGAGTTGAATATATTTACCTGAGTAAACTTTTTGGTCCATCAACTTTTTGTACGTCTGAAACATGTACCAAAGTTCATATGTACCGGCATGTACGAACACGCACGTTCAGGCTCACCATGTGACGCCAGACCTTGCTAACAGATCAACGACGCAACAAGAGTAAACGAAGGATATCATAGATAGAAATCATTCATGTGATACCAGCGCATCCAGAACAGGACCTTAGTTTTATAGCTGATCGAGTCCAGACTCAACGTCAGTCCGTGCCTGGATTTTCGATCTAACCTGGCAACGGTGTGCACGATTTGTTTTGGCATTCTTCTCCTCTGTTATTTACTACCTGGGTTAGATTTTCTGGTCAACTGAATGTATTTACCCGAGTAAGCGTTTAGTCCATCAACTAATTGTCCCAAATAAAGTTTGAAACCTGTACTAAACGTCCTACGTAACAGAATATACACAAACGTTCAGCCTTCGACTCTTCACCATGTTACTAAAGGCCACACTTAGCTAATTGATCAGAGGGAACGCCTAAAGGCAAAACGCAGAGAATATCAAAGATTCCCTAAAAAAGAGGATATCACAGATAGAATAGCCAGTGCAGAGACAGGGGTGATTCCTCAGAAAATTGCCAAATATGCATCTCAAACCAACACATTCAGAACAGGACCTTTATGTTCTAGCTGGTCATATTCAGAGTCAACGTCAGTCAGAAGATAGCAATGCCAATTGTTAGAGCAATTCCAATAGTATAGCCAACTGTTGGCTATAACAAGATGTCATATCATTTGTAGTCATCATATAGCTAACATGTACAATAGTTGGCTATAAGAATGTAGTACTTTACTAATATATGGTCCACCTTTCACTCTCACAAGGTGCCTAGGAGCACGTGCAAGAGCTAGCTATTACATAGTAGCCCACCTCCCTTCTCTCTCCTCTTCTCTCTCCTCTTCTCTCTCCTCCAACTCATCTAAAATATATTATTTAATGTCTTATAGTCAGCTGACTGGACTCTATTGTACTTGCTCTTATGCCTCTACAGAGTCAGCACGTCAATCATGATAACTGGTTTTCTTCTTTCGTCAGGAGTTTGACCAAATACATAGAATAAAATATGAACTACAATAACACAAAACATTCATGACAGTAAATGGAAGCAAACCCATAAATCACATAATTTATTATAGATGACATCCCAAGTAAATGCATATAAATGGACAGCAGATTTATGGAGCTCTTCATATGGCTCCTTCGTGTTGAAATCCTTTAAGTTGTAACTTTGTTTTCTTGCATAAACAAACGGGAACCACTAGGAATCGGAACCTGATTTCTGCCTCCGATCGGACCCCTGTTTAACCGTCAGATTGCAAGGAGGCAGACCGTACGATTTTGAAGAAGGCCCCGCACGTCTAATTCAACGAATTGACAGTGATTGCATGCTTCCGTCTTAAATAATACATTACTGCACTCCGTTAATTTTGCTTTCCTATTCAGCCTGGTGTGTATGCGCTTCGCAGAGGAGGAATTGGTGGTCCATAAAACGTGCTTACCATGCATTCCGCCCTAAATACAAATATTTCCAAAAACTAATCTCCTGACCATTATTCATTCTTTATTTTTACAAAATCCAATTACTCCTGATTTTGGGGACACCAATTACTAGTAAAAATTGTTTCTATGTGTAGCAGTATGCTTCGTTAGAAGCAAAATTTGTTACTTCCAATACATGTTAAAATTGCTTTGATCTAAAAGAATGTGAAGATTGTGAAGATTTGTTATCCAACCACTAGATCATTTTCATCGAGGAAAATTTTGTTTCGTCGTGACTAGTTTGCTTCCAGTGTACCACAAGACTGTTTCCATCTACTAGATAGTTGCTCGAAACAAAATAGCAATTTGTTGCCACTGAAACTAAAATATATATTCACTTTTAACAATTACAAGATGTTTCAAACTACATAGAGATTTGCTTCCAAATTAATGGAAATTTACTTCCAAGGAAATGGACACCCACTTTTTTTTTTGCGAAAATGGACACCCACTTTCATCAACCATGTGTATGTACATCGATGGACTGTTACAAAGAAATGGATGCCTGCTTCGGAATGAACGGAAGTGTACTTCCACCATGTTTCAAACAATATACCGCAAAACGACTTGGTAGTAGACACTTAGATTTGGCCTCCTTCCTTGTAGCAAACTGGTGGAATGGAAAGTGAAGAATTTCGAACAACAAATTAGGTGGCATGAACATCCCAGTTTGACATTTAAAAAACCTAATTACAGAACATGTATGTGAGATCCACAATAAAAAAAAGAGAATCCATATATGTGTAACAAGCATTATTCAGAAAATGAAAAATGAGAAATATAAGAAGCATGTGATAATATTCAAAATTCTCTTAAAAACTAGAAACAAATATGTAAACTGAGTAAGCTAGCTGCAGTTATTCTTACTTTGGAAGCATACGTAGGAGATATAAGAAGCATGTATACTAACTTAAAAAACATGGTTGTATTGCCAATCAAATAAGCACATATTGTATATATGAAGCACCCGATCTTTGTAGCAATCAGATATTACTATCATAGCGTTTGGGAGACATAGTGGAAGCATATAATTTACAAACAAATAATACCATACTGCAAAGGTGTAGGTGATGAAATCTAGGGAAAATTGGAAAGCCAGTCTTGATTGGTGGAGCATGCCGTACCTTCTTGCACCAGTGAACTGTGATCCCAGGTGAGGCATCAAATTCGTGAATATCGGAAGCATGTTGATGTGTGAGATTGCAGAAAGCTATTTAGAACTTATGAAATGCATGAACATTATTAAGGAAGCATGTAAAACATAAGCATCAAATTTGTTTATACGAAGCATGTTAAAATCTAAGCAGTAGCATACATATTTAAAAATTATAATATATAATGTTGCTACCAATTTATCTGGATGTGTAACCAACTTCACCATCATCATCATCATCAGTGTAAGGGAATAGCATTCTAAACACGAAACATGGAGAAGCTAAAATAGCTTGAACATTTCTAATATAGTTCTCACACGGTATAGCAATCATGAAATTGCTTCCCAAAAACTATCTAGTAGCAAGATTATATTACACCATAGAGATTTACAGACATATGTGATTCAAATATATCACAACATGTAGGTATATGGATCGGGTGGAAATTTTGGAAGCATGGAAATATAGAAGTACAAATTTGTTTGTACACATCATATTATAATGTACATAGAAGCACATAAATTTGGAATGTATCATATAAGAATGGTTCTCGCCAATTGTACAATGTATGTGCCAGCTTCATCATCATGGGTGCATACTTCTTGACACACGAAGCATGAACAAGCTGTACATGTAAAAAATTAATACTGTTAGTCCGCAAAGATCTAAAAACTAGCATCTACAGTATATGACCACAAATTGGCTATATGGTTTCGCTGGAAATTTTGATTCCGGAATTCCAAATGGTAGAGGATTGCAAGAATATATTGTTCATAAGAACACATGGAGAGTTGGAGACCTAGATCTAGCAATTACCTTATCACCTGGTCCAGTAGCCATTGAAGGGACAGAGAAGGTGACTGTGAGAGGTGGAAGCAGTCTCCGGCGGTGAGCTTCGGTCGGATTGAACCGCCTCAAACCCATACTGCGTCAGCCATCAGTCAGTAATGCCGGCAGAGTCGCATGTGTGCCGCCGACGCACGAGACAAGCCAGCCACGGCCGCCGGTGCTCGGTCTAGATGAAGCAGCGCGGTGGGAAAATAGGGGAGGAGAGCAGGGGTCAACGGGGAGCAGGGCGAAAGGGATAGGAGTGTCGCTCGGCGGCAGGGGTGGATTCTGATGCATCAATTTGGGAGGCATTACAGGAGACGAGAAGTAATCGCAGGCAATAACTGCCAATGTTCCAGGAAATTTGGTCGGCAAAACTCTGGGGCAATTAGCGTGTGTAAGAAAAGGAGAGGAGCCGTCCGATCGGAAACTAAATGGACGTTGTTGCAGAGGTCCGAGGAATCCACTCCCATCTGACTCCGTTGTATAGTTAAACAAAAACACAAGATTCAGAGAAACTTTCAAATGCATTGTTAGGATGGCTATCACCCAGTTCTTGCACCTAATAAGAAAAATGCACAAATGGGTGTTCTACGCGAATTACAGAAGAAGCTGTGAAGTGTTGCTTAAAGAACGTCCGGGCAAGAAGAGTTCAAACTAAACAGGCGATGTACCCTAGAATTTTGGAGCTCCATAATGCTTGCATTTATATAGTACTTAATACTTATGGAGCTAAGACTACATATAGCTAGATAATTATACATCAGCATAGAAAAAGTGAAGATCTTAGAAGCTTCAGGGCAGGACATGTCCAAGAGAAAAAAAAAACACACAAATGGGCTGCTAATTCAGCACATCACTAACTTTGCATCCGGGTAGTCTTAAGTTTGAAAAGCAGATGTTGCTCACCACCTGAACTATACAGATGTAGATGGATCACACTGTATTATGTCCTAACCCTCTTTCTAAGTTCAGCAGTAATTGATGAGAATTTCAGAACCAACAATGCATAGCCATTAGTGAACACTGCCTCCTTGAAATTTTCCTCCACTGCCAAGAAGTCAATGCACTTGCTCTTCAACTAAGGACATTTGTATGCTTCGGTGCAACATAAGGTAGTAGAAACTGTATCTATCGACACCTTATCCAACAACTCTTGTGCACACATAAGCTTCAGCCTGTCTAGTGAAACTGGCAACATGTTTTTCTACCAAAATTAATTAATTCTCATTAAGTGTAAGAGGTGATAATAAGAGATAATGAAAATTACCATGATGCACAACTTAGACATCGAGCTTGAATTTGGGACCTGATGCACCAATACTTGTAGACCCTGATGCACTGGTTGCCTACACTAGCTAATTGCTAGTAAAAAAAAGTATTTTGACCCTCCGCCCCTGGTGACTTCTCTACCATTGTACATACCCTAATGTCCTACGAAACGGAATTTACTAACACGAACGTTTAGCCCCACCATGTTACCATTCACCGAAGCCACAGCTAGCTAAGTAGTACAGCGGGAACACAACAATGCAAAGATTGGAGTGATTCCACTGAAAACCAGGTGTAACTCCAAAAGCGATTTTGCAGGCATATGCATTACTTTGCAAGGACGAGCCTTCATGTACACGTGCATGAATTGCCACCGCTGTGTCACATACTCACATTGTTCTGGTACCGACTGAAGTTGAATGCCTCTCCTAGGACACCAAGCTGGAGTTCATCAGTAATTTCAGCAGATGATATGCCATTCCTTGATTCCCGGGGCTTGTTTATAAAGAAATAACAAAGCTAGCATGCGTTCAAGATCCAGTACAATGAGGCAAAATTCACATAAATTGGAGTATATGTCAATCCAACAATACAGTCAAAGCTTTTAACTATCCAAAATATGCTGTATATGATATGAAAAATAATACTTTTTCGAGCTGCTACTTGATGAACCCCTTTAAGTGAGCTGTAACTTTGTCTGTTCAAAGAACAGTAACCCTTTGCTTCACTACAGTTGCCTTCATCAAAATATCATACAAGTACCTGTGATAAGAGATACACCCTCCTACCCAAAATACACGGCGTATAAATTTAGTGAAAGGTCACAAAGCCTGACCAAATATATATAGAGAAAAATATCAACAACTACAATAATAGGATACATTCGTGACGGTAAATGGATGCAAACCCATAATCACATAATTTTCTACATATGCCATCCCAAGATTGCATATCCATGGACAACAGATTTATGGAGATCTTGCCATGGCTTTGTTTTTTCTGTTATATGTTAGAAAATGAGATATTTGATCATTTGCAGCACTTTTCTTTGAAATCCACTTTTCAGCTGATTTGTGATGAAATCCTTTGAGTAAGTTGCAAAGTTGTCTGTTTTCTTGCATCAACAAGAACCTAAGATTCAGAGAAACTATCTAATCCCATTGTTAGGATGGATATCACGACGTTCTTTCACCTAATAAAAAAATGCACAAATGGGTGTAGTACGCGAATTAAAGAAAGCGTTGCTTAAGGGACATCCAGGCAAGTAGAATTCACACTGAAGTATGCAGACGAAGTACCCTAGAATTTTGGCATACCAACATAACTAAGATATTCTGATCTCCAAGCCTCCAACATGCTTGCATATAAGACATATATATAGTACTTATGGAGCTAAGACTACAGACAGCTAGATAGTTATGCATCAGCATAGAAAAAGTATATATCTTAGAAGCTCCAGGACAGGACACAATACTAACTTTGCATCTGGGTTGCCTAACGTTTGAAAAGATAGCAGATGTCACTCACCACCTGGACTCTACAATGTAGATGTATCACATTGTATTATGCCATAAACCTCTTTCTCAGCTCAGCAGTAATTGATGGGAATTTCAGAACCAGCAATGCATAACCATCAGTGAACGCTGCCTTTTTGAAATTTTCATCCACTGCCAAGAAGTCAATGCACTTGCTCTTCAACTCGGGACAGTTGTATGTTTCTGCGCAAGCTAAGGTAGTAGCAACTGTATCTGTTGACACCTTATCCCACAACTTTTGGGCACACATGAGCTTCAACCTGTCTAGTGCATATTGATCGGCCGCAGCAAGTAGATCCTTTAGCATCTCAGTGGAAGAGTCCCCAAGCTCTTCTTCGGGCAGCACATCCATGTATATGAACCGAAGCATAGCTTTGAATGTTGTAGCCGTGATTTCGTGCAGCGTGATGGATGTCATCGTAGCCTCCGCCATGGAACCGAAGAGCTCGGCTCTGAAGACCGGTGAGCGGGCAGCAAGCACTGCACGGTGTGCGCGAAATGTCTCGCCATCGATGGTGAATGACACATCCGTCCCATCCATGTGATCTAGCAAGCGGCCAAGATGGATCCCGATGTCCGAAGGCGGCACGGGAATAGGGCTGTCATGTATGACCACGATGCCGCACAAAAATGTAATGTGTCCCTCTATTACGTAGTCAGTCTCTAGGGTAGTTACCTTGATAAACTTACTCCATCCCCAATCGACATCATAACCATTGTTGTCATCATGGTTGTTCATTGTAAATTCATGGATACATGACCTTTTTGAGGCTATCTCACATGGATTGCCATCCTTGTCCATCAGGGCAGCCTCAAAGATGGCCTTGATTCTTCTAGTTTTGCTCATGTGCCTGACGAAGATGGAAAGATACTCGCCCTTGTCTGCCTTATTTGACCCACGCAGGTAGCACTCAATCCTCCAGTTGTGTCCCCCGACGGAGAGGACGTCGGAGTGGACGGCCTTGCTGATGGGAAGCTTCTTGGCTTGCTCGAAGTCTACTCTAAACTGAACAACGGCAGAACCCAGCATGGTGGTCCTGGTCTGCGCCTCCGGCCCGGTCTTCTTAGCTTCCTTGCTCACTAAACCAATTGTTAAATAAATTTCAGCAACAAATTTACAACCAATTTGACAATAAAAAATAAATTCCTTCAGTTTTTCTTCGGAATGGAAGGACCCCCTCACTGACGATTTGTTCAGATTTAACGAACCGAAGAAGCACAACCGGGCACTCACTGGCTTGCTAGTGGCCGAAGGTGGCGGCGGTTGGCCTGCTAGTGGACTGGTGGCGGCGACCGGTTGAGACACCGCCGCCCGCTCCTCCGCGAGTTTGCCGCCCGCTCCTCCGCGAGTTTGCCGCCCGCTCCTCAGTCACCGGCCTGCCGTCGCCACGCTAGCTCTAGGGTTCTGTCTTTGCTTTTTTTTAGATGGGGATCTGTCTCGAAGCCGACTGGCCGAAGCCCATTTTTTCTGTGTCGAAGCCGTATCAATTAACTGGTCCAATTTTATTCCGCATTCAGCCCAGAAGAAGCTGAATGGGCTCCAATAGAAATTCAAGGATGTTTGATTTAAAACTTTAAATTGATTTCTTTTTTTTTAATCTCACCTTGGCTACTGTGAGAACGATTTGTGTTGGAATTCTTCTGCTCTGTTATTTCGTACCTGAGTTAGAGTTTTGCTGGTGAAATCAATGTATTTACTATTTACCTGAGTAAACTTTTTGTCCATCAACAGTTCGTCTCAAATAAGGTTTCGAAGTTGTGCCAACGAGTAGAGACAAATGTAAATCGGTCTACGTGTAGCCATTTATTTTCAAACATTTTAAAATGATATCCCTCCAGTCCATAATAAGTGTCAGTGAGTTCGTTCGACTTTGTAATAAAGTTATACTAAACCACCCGGCACTTATCATGTATCGGATCAAATATTTCAAAGTTTCAAAAAAAATCTGAAATAAAATTCTAGAGATAGCCAATAATGTGGAAAATCTCAATTCAAACTAATTTGTATTTGAGGCTATACAAAAATGACAAAATCGGGCAAGAACACAAAGTCGTTCGAATTGACATTTCGCATGTTTGTAGTATACATCATTGCATATCTCTAGATTTTGAAACTTTAAAATACCAATTTCATATATTTGAAAATAATGGGCTGCGTGTAGCTCGGTCTTCCTTTTGAGTTTCCCTCCTGTACTAACGTCCTATCTCTACTACTTAAAAAGACTAAAGTGGTTCCTTATTCTGCCATCCACAATACGTTTCGTAGTTCTTGGTCGTCTAAATTTTTACCATTTTGCCCTCCCACCGAAATACATACAACGCACCAATGCCATCCTACCGATTCATACGAGCGTCCGTCCAGCCGGTCCCGCAGATCAAACTCGAACCCTAAATCGAGATCCAGATTTCTTACACCCGATCCCTCATCTCCGGCCAGAATCCGGAGAAAGTCGGGGAACTCCAGAGTCCAGACCACCCTTGCTTTGAGTTCAACATCTAGCCCGCGCCACCAAGAATCATTACCCTGGATTCCTAGTTTCCCCACTCTCCCGTCGCTGGGGAGAAATCTCTACTACTTAAAAAGACTAAAGTGGTTCCTTATTCTGCCATCCACAATACGTTTCGTAGTTCTTGGTCGTCCAAATTTTTACCATTTTGCCCTCCCACCGAAATACATACAACGCACCAATGCCATCCTACCGATTCATACGAGCGTCCGTCCAGCCGTCCCGCAGTCAAACTCGAACCCTAAATCGAGATCCAGATTTCTTACACCCGATCCCTCATCTCCGGCCAGAATCCGGAGAAAGTCGGGGAACTCCAGAGTCCAGACCACCCTTGCTTTGAGTTCAACATCTAGCCCGCGCCACCAAGAATCATTACCCCGGATTCCCAGTTTCCCCACTCTCCCGTCGCTGGGGAGAAATTAATTCAGAGATCTGCGCGCCGCCGGCAACGGCTAGATGCTACCTTTGATGCAAGGGAGGGAGGAAGGGAGGCGGGCGTGCTGGCGTGGCAAGGGTAAGCAGCGGCAGCCGTCGTCTTGCTGAGGGAGAGAGGTGGCCGTGCAGCAAGCTGACGTGGGAGACGATGGGGATGGAGCTGGGCAGTTAGGTCGCTGCGTACGAAGAGAGCATGGTGATGGAGGGGCCCGGTGATGGATGCCCTGTTCGTGGTGATTTTCGCGAGGAATTAAGTGAAGAAGAAGAGACAGTGCTTGTTGTTGCTCTTTCGTCGATGGATTCGAGAGAATCTCCCAGCGAGAGCAAGAGAATCTCAAGCAGCGCAATGGTTCAGAAACACCCATCGTTCATGTTCAGTATCACAGTATTAGCTCGTGCCCATATCACCATATTCGTGTTTCGCATCCCATGCCATTTATTTCTGAAATTATCTGGCTGATTATTGATTAGAGAGTGTCCATGGAACTTTAAGGACAAGATGTAGTCTGGAGCTTTTACCTCATTCTGCTTGGACTCTGTTGTGAAAACGTAATGCAGCAGTGAATTCTACACTTGCAAATATCTGGTCAACATAAATAACCTTCTCAAACTTCTCATCCAGTAAAAGCTTGGGCACCACTTGACATGAGAGGATTTAAAATTTGCTTAGCCGGTTCCAGCAGCTGCTACTTTGATTAGGTACAAGTTAATTAATTTCCTTGATTAGTGTATAACTACTACGTCCGTGTCCAATTATTTCCGTCGGTTTAGAGTAGAGCCTGACTTGATTTATTGATCTAAGGTCTATATATCCAGGAATATGATTATCAGGTCCAGATCAAGGCAACCGTCGACGCCTTGGACGCTCAGATCGGGAGTGCAGGTCTGGCGACTGATGACCCACAAGTATAGGTGTTGTGGGTATACTTCATAGGTGTACCATCGACAGTGCCTAGATCCGGCAAGCCCGGATGGCCCACAGACGGTGATGAGGCATGTGGCCCATCGGGCGGCCCAGTTGCTGTTGATCATGAAGGAAGAAGTCCAGCCCGGGATCAGCGAGGCCGGATCCGCACCGACATAGGAGTGACCCGGATCCATGGAGGCCCATGAGGAACCCGGATCCAGATCGACGTATATGGAAGGCGGATCCGTTTGACGTGCACGGCAAGATTTAGTACCGTAGTTAGGTCAGTCCGTAATCCGGCTAGGACTCTCCGTGTAAACCCTAGATCCGTGCGCCTTTATAAGCCGGATCCCGGGAGCCCTAGAGGCACAACCACAACTCATTGTAACAACGCGAAAGCGCCCGGATAATTCCGGACAAGCGAGCGGTAGGCCCTCGTCATCGTGCGGGTGTTCCGAAGCTGGGTAACTCGCGAACCACCGTCCCGTGTGCACTCCGCCCTATGGCCCCTACTTCTTCTCCCCTCGTGAGGATCCCTCCTCCGAGGTACCGTCGATTAGGCAACGGCGGTTGGCGCCCACCGTGGGGCCTGCGGCGTCGGAGGCCGGAACCGGGAGGGTTCCGCCATGGGAAGCTACGACGACACCATCGGCTGTGGGGCGTGTCCTTTACGCCGGAAATCTGCCGATCGTCCCTCCGGATGAGTGTTGGATTCCGGCTAAAACCGACCCCGTCAAGCTCTCCATCATCCCAGTTGGCGGCATACACATCTTCATCGGGGAAACCGTCGATTCCGACGGAAACCCACTGGTAAGTAACGCGGACGCGACCGCCGCAGAGCTGGACGCCGTCGCGAAGATCCAATCTGAGACGCAGGAACTTCCAAAGGAAGATTCCGCCTTAGATCTGGAAATTTCAAAGCCCACCCAATCCGCCCCTGAGCAGGAAGTAACGGTGGAAGACCAATGCGAGATCCGCCCGGGTCTCCCGGGTGTTAGAAAGCAGAGGTGCCACTTCGTACACTTCTTGGCCCATACCGCCGGAACCGCCCCTCAAGAAGTCGGAGCTGGTCCCGAGCAGGAAGAGGCACCGGAAAACGGCGCAGATCCGGATCGAGGCTCGGCACTGTCGGAGAAAGCGAAGCTCCGGTTGAAGAGTCGATCTTGGGCAATCCGAGCCCAATTTCCGGAGACACCCCGTCCATGGAATCCGATGACTTCGTACGCAAGTTGGAGGAGTATGGTCTCGGCGATCAGCCCGAAGTCAACTCCGCCCAGCCAAAGCGAGTTCTCGCAACGGTAGCAGCGGCTGGGACAAACCGGATCCGGAGACCAAGTTAGCCAATCCGAACCATCCCAACAAGGATCTCCAATGTCTCGGGTGCGACCCCAAAGGGATTCTCCCTCGGAGGAAATCCTGTCAGCAGAAGAGGTGGCCGCGCGAGCAGTTCTTAACACACCTATAACTCCGGGCCACGCCGCAGATCTGGAGGCTCTAGAGTCCGCCAGAAAGGAGATGCTGGCCACAGCCAAGAGGCTCGCCGACACCGAAGCTGCATTAAAGATAGGAAGGGCGGATCATGCGGCACTGGCTGGAAAACTTCGACAGACGAGGACCGCGAGATTACTACCACACTCGAGCACGTCAAGAACATGAGGGCTGAGTGGGAAGTAAAGATGACCTATGCGCGAGCGGAGGCTGATCGCATTGTCGAGAAAGCAATTCCGCCTCGCGGGATAGCCTTTAACACGCCCGCAGTTCACCGGCCTGCTGGAAACTCCAAAGGACAACATGCGAGAAAGCAGCGGAATTGCTGAAGAAGAAGGACGAAGAAGTTGATATCAACCATCTCCGCACACTTGTCGCTTCGGCAATGCGACGACGAGCAAGGCGAGATACTTCGCGCAGGTTGGAATCCAATCCGGATAACTGTGTATCTACCGCGCAGAAGGACGCCCGCGCCGATCGGCATCCCGATGATGAATCACACACCGGATCCTCAGAGCGCAGAAGAAGGGCCAGGGAACACCCAAATCCGATCCCCGTCCCGTCACAGACGCCTCCGTCGGATCCAAGAAAGGGAAAGGATGCGATGTACTCCGGACGAGACAGATACCGCAACCCCTCTCCTCCGCCCAACGGTTACCCGCGACCCCCTCGCCGCCGTAGTCCAGCCGGAAACACCAGGCCCATAGGGCACGGTGCGATTGTTATCCGCGACAACGTGCTGCCAAGAAACGAAACGAGGAGCGCTCGCCGGAACCTCGCCGGAACCCGAGAACAATGTTCGTGAGCCCGAGCCTAGGAGGAGTCGGAATGAAGACCGCGGCCCGAGAACCTCGCCGGAACCGCGATCCAGAACCTCGTCGGAGCCGCGACCCAGAGCCTCGTCGGAGCCGTGACCCGGAGCCTCGCCGGAATGACCAGGGCAGCCAGCGCCAAGGCGAAGGCAGCCACAGAAGCCGGAGTCAGCACCAGGAAGGTCGTGGAGATTCAGATGGCGGAAGCAAGAAGTCAGACCGCCCACCTCGCAGGTCTCCCTCACCACCACCTAGCGGTGGCGGCGGAGGTGGAGGCGGAGGCAATGGCCGGAGATCTCGCTCGCGCTCAAAGTCTCCCCGCCACGGCTCGCGCGACGCACGGGACCACCTTAACGAGTACGGAGCTGACTACATTGGTCCGAAATGCTTTGGCAGGGATGATTCGAGAGGAACCAAAGCCAAGGAGCTCCCTCAAGCTACCCGGAAATCCGAAGCATTATGATGGCACCGAAAGGCCGGATACCTGGATTGAGGACTACTACAATGCAGTAACCTTCGCCGGAGGAACCCCTAACATCGCCTGCCGCATGCTCCAGTTGTACCTTGTAGGACCAGCCCGGATCTGGCTCAGCGACCTCGAGAAGAACTCCATCTTTTGCTGGTTCGACCTGAAGACCGCTTTTGAGAAACACTTCAGGGGCACCTACAAAGACCTGCCACAGCAAGCGACTCTGCAAGCTTGTATCCCAGAAGAAGGGAGAAACCTCAAGAAACTTCCTCACACGATGGTTGGCATGCAGGAACGAGTGCGAAAACGTCGATCACACCACCGCCATGTACGCCTTTATTGGTGGACTGCAGAGAGGAGGATTGCTGAGGCATAAGCTTACATGTTTGGCTAACGCCAACAAAGCTGACTTTGGATGAGATGATCTCCATTGCCGGTGATCACACCGCCGCCGATGACGACGCGGCGGTGATATCGCAGCTACGAGCAATCCCCCTGCACCGACAAAAAGAAGAACCGTGATAACGGTAACAACGGCGGCCACAAGCGCAAAAACCCTGATGACCAGAAGAGTGGCGGATCCGAGATGGTCGCCATGGCGTTCCAACGCGGAGGTTCAGGAGGCGGAAGAGGACGCGGCCGTGGAGGCGGAGCCGGCGGGGGGCAGCAGCATGGCACGGAGGTCACCGCTGGCGGATCCCGCGCCCCGCAAACCTACGAGGAGTACGGAGACATGCCCCCGCCTGGCCCACTTGGATCCGGCTACAGGGAAGTCCACTCATACCAACCGCAAGCGCAAGTGGGTCAACGACCTCAAGAACGACCCGGAGGCGAGGATACAACCGAGCCCGGAAACACCGCCCACGCGGCAAAGGAGGCAAGGGCAAGAACAAGGACAAGGAGGAGGACAGTTCCGAGGCGATGGACGAGGATGATAACTCGCCGGATCCCAAAGCCGGATCCGCGAGGAAAATCCAACCCCTTCGAGAAAAAGAGCGTGGGGGCTTACCACACCTTCCTCGGAACCCCCACGGTCCGTGCTACAAAATCAGCTACCCGGATCCTGAACGCCACGGTTCCGGCTGTGCCGCAAGTATGTCGAGGTGGTCGGAAGTTCCGTGCACATTTGATAGGGAAGATCATCCCGCCATTGTGCCCAAAGAATACTACGCCTTGGTTGTGAGTCCCCGCATAGACGGGTATGACTTCTCCAAGTGCCTCATGGATGGCGGAGCCAGCTTGAACATCATGTACCTGAGACTACTGGAGCGGATGAACCTCACCAAGGAACAGCTCAAACACAGCACCACCGAGTTTCACGGCGTGGTTCCGGGTAAGAAGGCGAACTCCCTCGGCAGCATCACACTTCCCGTGGCTTTCGGCGATGTTCATAATTTCCGCGAAGAGAAGATCACGTTCGAAGTTGTGCCCTTCAAGAGCTCCTACCATGTCATCTTCGGCAGGCCCACCTACCACAAGTTCCACGCAAGGGCGTGCTATATCTACAACAAGCTCAAGATGCCGGGTCCCAATGGTATGATCACCATAACCGGAGACTACAAGAAGGCTCATGAGTGCGAGTTGGGCGAAGCCGCCTTCGCGAGTCTCGTCATATCCGGAGAAGAGCGCGAAAGGCTACGGGGCCGCGGTGGATCCGGCCGAGATGCGAGACCACCAAGAAGCAGATCTCCGAGCGAGAAAACCTCTTTCAAGCCCGCGATAGAAACCAAGAAGCACGACCTCATTCCGGGTGACTCTTCCAAGCGAGGTTTCGGTCGGGGCCAACATGGACCCCAAATAGGAAAGCGCGCTCGTCGAGTTCCTCCGCGCTAACATGGATATCTTCGCATGGCAACCTTCGACATGTCCGGAGTACCTAGGGAACTCGCCGAGCACTACCTCAACATAAATCCGGGGGCTAAACCGGTGAAGCAAGCTATGCGACGCTTTGGAGATAAGAAGCGCCGCGCCATAGGAATGGAACTATCAAAGTTACTAGAAGCAGGTTTTGTAATAGAAGTTATCCACACCGATTGGGTCGCGAATCCCGTCCTTGTACCCAAAAAGAACACTGAAATACTAAGAATGTGCATCGATTACTCCGGCTTGAACAAACATTGCCCGAAGGATCCGTTTCCCCGCCGCGCATTGACCAAGTCATTGATTCGACGGCGGGGCGGAACTTCTGTGTTTTCTTGATGCGTATTCCGGGTACCATCGGATCCGGATGAAGGAATCCGACCAAAAGGCGACTTCATTCATTACCCCGTTTGGTACTTACTTGCTATGTTACTATGCCCTTTGGTTTGAAAAATGCAGGTGCTACTTACCAACGTACGATGCAGCGGTGCTCGAAGGACCAAATAGGCCGGAACGTGCACGCTTACGTCGACGACATCGCGGTCATGACCCGGAAAGGATCCGACTTGATCAGCGACCTCACGAAACCTTCGACAACCTCCGCGGGTACAAGATGATGTTGAATCCGCTGAAGTGCGTCTTTGGCGTACCGGCCGGAAAACTCCTTGGCTTCATAGTCTCTCACGGAGGCATTGAGGTGAACCGGAAAAGATCAAGGCAATCATGTGCATCAAACGACCAACTTGTCTCAAAGATGTGCAACGACTAACTGGTTGCGTCGCAGCAATCAGTAGGTTTGTTAGCCGTCTTGGCGAGAAGGCGCTACCTCTGTACAAGCTGCTGAAGAAAACAGACAAATTTGTCCGGGACGATGCAGCCGACGCAGCTCTTCAGGGGTTGAAGGAAATACTCACCTCCCCACCTATTTTGGCAGCTCCAGCGGAGTCAGAGCCAATGCTCCTTTATCCGCGGCTACCAACAAGGTCGTCAGCCTCGTCATCGTGGTGGAGCGAAAGGAAGAAGGTCATGAATATGACGTACAGAGACATGTCTATTACATTAGCGAGGTGCTGACGGAATCAAAGCAAAGATACCCTCACTTTCAGAAGCTAGCTTATGGAGTTTTCCTAGGCAGCCGGAAGCTGAGACACTACTTCCAAGAGCACCCAGTAACAGTTGTGAGCAAAGCTCCGCTGTCAACAATTCTCAACAACGCTGACGCAACGGGACGAACAGCTAAGTGGGGCATCGAGTTATCCGCCTTCGACATCGCTTACAAGCCAAGGACTTGCGGTCAAATCCCAAGTCTTGGCAGATTTCGTTGCGGATTGGACGGAAGCTCCGGATGCAAGTCCGGAGCCGGAACCGAAAACATGGGTCATGCACTTCGACGGATCCAAGCAGCATCAAGGCTCAGGAGCCGGAGTCACCCTGAAGTCCCCTACCGGAGAAGAACTGCAGTATGTTCTGCAGATCCACTTCGAAGCTACAAATAACATGGCGGAATATGAGGCTCTACTACACGGACTGCGCATCGCTAAGGAAATAGGGATCAAGCACATCATTTGTTGCGGAGACTCCGACCTGGTAGCACAGCAAGTAGCCGGAACCTGGAACGCCAGAAATTCCGTCATGGCGGCCTACAGAGACGAAGTTGACGAGATCGCCAAGAGCTTCCTCGGATACGAAGTCAAGTACGTCAGAAGAGACGACAATACAGCGGCAGATATGCTATCCAAGCTCGGATCCGGCGAAAGCCAATTCCGCTCTGGAATTTTCCTAGAGCATCTCCGGATACCCTCTGTGAAGGGCGCTAACCCGGAAAACCCAGAAGTGGCAGTGTCTCCGGCTAAAGAGGTGTTGGCCACCATTCCGGCTTGGACACAGCCTTTCCTGGACTACCTCATCGATCAGAAGTTGCCGGAGGACGAGGTCCTCGCGCGCCAGATCATCAGACGAGCACGATCCTACACAATTGTTGATGGACAGCTCTACAAACGAAGCGCAACGGGGGTATTTCTCAAATGCGTCTCAAATCAAGATGGCATTGAAATCCTCGAGAGAGATCCACGCAGGGGGCTGCGGGCACCATGCCGCTCCCGGATCACTCGTTGCAAAAGCTTTTCGGCTAGGCTTTTATTGGCTCACGGCTAAAGAAGACGCCGATAAGATAGTCAAGACCTGCCGAGGTTGTCGATACTACGCTACTCAACCAAACGCTCCGGCCCAAGAGCTGAAGACCATAACTATCACCTGGCCATTTGCGATCCGGGGGCTCGATATGGTTGGTAAGTTAAAAGATCATCTCCTGGTGGTTGCGAATACCTCCTGGTCGGCTGTTGACAAGTTCAGCAAATGGATCGAGGCCAAGCCAGTGAGAAAAGCCGACGGTGCTATGGCACTAAAATTTGTCATCAGCCTCGTAATGAGATTCGGCATCCCACACAGCATAATCACAGATAATGGCACAAACTTCGCTCAGGGAGAATTGAAGGATTACTTGTGAGACAATGGGGATTCGATTGGACCTTGCATACGTGGCTCACCCACAATCCAATGGTCAAGTCGAAAGAGCTAACGGTCTAATATTATCGGGAATCAAGCCACGCCTCGAAGAACCGGCTGCGACGAGCAGCCGGAGCTTGGGCCGACGAGCGGGACGCTGTTTTGTGGAGTTTGCGAACTACCCCTAACAGGTCAACGGGGTTTACCCCTTTCTTCCTGGTATACGGATCCGAAGCCGTGATTCCCTCCGACATCATCCATGATTCACCGCGAGTTTCCGCCTATAACGATGAAACAGCTGACGAGGCCAGACAGCTATCTGTGGACCTGATCGAAGAAGCTCGGAACCTAGCTGACCAGCGCTCCGCCATCTACCAGCAGAAGCTCCGACGCTATCACAGTCGTCGAGTTCGGAAACGCTCCTTCATGGCCGGAGACCTGGTCCTCCGCCTTCGACAGGTGAAAGACCATAAGTTGCAATCTCCATGGGAAGGACCCTTTGTCGTTAGCAAAGTGCTTCATAACGGATCGTACTACCTTGTCGATTTCCGCGAGCTGAGGGATAGACCTCGCTAGCCGGCGCCGGAAACGCAAGCGTGAGGATCCGGATGACATCTACGATGAAACGAGATCGCCCTTGGAATATAGCACAGCTACGTCCTTTCTACACTTAGCATATTTTTCCGAGTTACAAACTCTGTAATAGTTATACATGATCAATGAAATAAAGCTTATGGTTCACTCTTTGAGTCTTTTACCTCCTTTACTTGTTCATTTTAGATCGTGTATGTTTTTTCCGACTAAAACCGCAGAGCTGGATGTTTTCCGCCTAGGCGTGTATAAAAGTTGTGATTTCTAAAATCGTCCTTTAGGACGTAAGCTTTAGTTTTCTGAGTAAGTTGTTATCTGTTGCGAACTCGTGGATTCCTAGTAGCGATTTCCGGCACCTATGCCTGGGGGCTTGTTTCCGCGGTTATGGACGGATTGCCATTGGGCTTCGTCGCCGCTGGCGAGCATCTCCGGCTAGGTTTTCCGGCTCGTGGAAGGTCAAGCGGGTAAGCCGGAAAATAACGAGATCAGCACTTGCTTTCCGACATAAAACGAAACATGCACATAATATTAAACGGATAGCGAGGATAAGTGTTTCCGCCCCATGCATAATCGTTTCGTTCCTAGCTACTTAAGAATTTAAAGTCTTATTACAAACCCTCGCCGGGGCCAAAATGATGCAACTTGTTTCATTGTTTCAAACAGGAACTCTACTCGGAGTCCTCTTCTTCGATCTGCTGGTAGGCTGGAGCCGTCGTCACTTGTCACCGGATCCGGCTTCGAGTCGTTCCAGAGTTTCCTCCGGAATGCTCGTTGCTGGACCCGGATCCTTCCCCATAAAACTCTGGCTCGCTTGCTTCCTCCTCCGCGTCGGAAAAACCTTCGGGCAGGTTGTGCTTGTTGTACCAGAATGAGTGATCCACTCGCCTGACAAACAGCTCTTCATAGCCTTCAGTTTCCGCGAGAAGGGCGCTCATGTCGGAACTCTCGGGGGCTCCGCGTGCAACTTGCGCCAGATTGAGTGAGGGGAAGAAAGCCTTGCAGGTGGCCAGGACCAAGGAGGCGGCTCCGCGCGCTGAAGATTTCTGCCAGTCCTTGATGAACTCCGGCACCTGTCGCATAAGATTGGTCATCGTATCGATGACTGAGGTTTTGGCCTTCTTTAGCGACAGAGCCGTGGCAATTCCGCGACAGGCTCCAAACAGCGCATCAATTGAGTTCCGCGCTTCCTCGTATGCTTCCGTCCTCGTCGGGTTTGAATCTTTTGTCCACTCAAAGCCAAGACTTGCTGTGGAAGAAAGAGGTTCGGTTCCGTCGAGAAAACATGAAAGATGGTCGGAGCAACGACGCGGAAGAATGCTTACGGAAGATAAGTTTGTCAATGGCTTCCGCCTCCGTTTCCAGGGCTTTGTTCTTGGCGAGTGTGGAGATCACGCGGCCTTGGCTTTTCTCCAGCTTGTCAATTAGCTCCGCCTTCTCGCGGGAATGCTTCTCGGAGAGTTCCCTCCTCGCTTCAGTCTCTTTGCTTGAGGATTCTTTTCCGCCTTGGATCTCAGAAAGGAGACGCTTACCCGGAAGGCTTAAAAAAGTGCTGGATGGCAGGTTGCCCCTTGTTGCTGGTATTAATCAGCGCGAGGCGCTTCTTTTCCGCCTCAGCTTTCCGAGTAGCCGCGATACTGAGTGTTTCGCGGGGGCGTTTCGCTGGGGGGCTGGAAGGGGCTGGCCTTTTCCTCTTCGCAGGGCGGCTAGCTTCAGGAGCTTCCGCCTCCGATGCGGCTTCTGGATCCGGGTTACCGGTAGATGGGACTCGGAGGAGGTTTCCGAGTTCACTCTCTTCAAGCGCTTCGAGCTAATGCAAAGATAAAAACTTAGACAAAGTTTGAAGAAAAACAATAAATCAAGTCCAGGATGCCGTACCGCGGTTCCGGATCCCTCCGTGTGGATGTCTTTGTTGCATACGTGAACATGGAGTTCACGTGGGATTTTGAGGAGGAGCCGGATCCTCTTATCAATAGCGTCGGCGGACAGATTATCTTTTGTGGCGCGCATTGAATCTTCGCGCCTGTGTATTCAAACATCGGGCGGTCCTCGTGTTGGAGCGGCTGGATCCGCTTGGTAAACCAGGAGAGGGTTAAATCCTTCCCTGTGAGCCCCTCCTCCGTGAGCTTGCAGATCCGCCTTACTGCGCGGTTTAGCTGAGGCGAGTCGGAGAGGTGGGGGCACTGTGTCCATGCCGGAGTCTCGTTGGCGGGGCTGTTCTTGAATGTTGGAAGTTTTTTGTCGCTCGCCGGGTCGGAGACGTCCTTCAGGTAGAAGAAACCTCCGGACCAGTACCTCGCGGATTCATGGCGATCGGTGTGGGGGTAGACGCGACCCGGGCGGAGGAGGAAAGTAATGGATCCGCAAGTTGGCAGTTCGGAAGTTTGGCGGATTTTCTCTTTCTTGACAGTAAAGAAATATTGGAACAAGGGAAGCTCTGGAGTTACCCGGAGGTGGCCTTCGCAGAGAGCGACATGGTTGCTGATGGCGAGCACACTGTTTGGAGATATGTTGTGGGGTTGGAGCCCATATGTCTTCGAGAATTTCTCGGAAGAAGTCTGAAGGCGGAAATGAGAATCCGCGCTCCACTAATGCCTTCGTCAGCACCATCTCGTCATCCTTAGGAGCCGGAGTTGGTTCTAGTGGAACTGACCTCCAGCTTCCGGGTTGCAGGAAACCCTCCGCCTCGAGGTTCTTTAGTTCCGTTTCGGTGGTGGTACAGGGCCACCATTTTCCCTTAGCTTCAGAGTCGCGCTTCCGAGCTTTGGATTTTTTGGCAGCCTCTTCTGCCTGCTGCTCCGACTGGCCCGCCTCGGAGGTTTTCTCCGGGTGAGTGGAGGTCCCCTCAGCTTCTTTGCCGGAATCCTTTGGAGGATCCAGCCGACTGGGGCGAAGGGAGGAGGGGCGGAGGAAATTGGTGTCGCCATAATCGGTTCCGAGGTCGGAGGCGGAGTTGTTGAAGACATCTGAAGAAAAAAGTTAGGCGGAAGCTTTTCTTTAGTCGGATCCCACATCATCTTCCCCAAGTTCATCCCTACCAACAACGGCGCGAAAAGTGGAGCTCGAAGGTTTACCGTAATGGCGTGCGGCGGTCGGAGTTGCGGTGGCTCGCCGGAGTTATGAACACGAAGAACACCACGGTGGCGAGTTCGCTCCGGTGATGCTCCGGTGACTTTCCGGCAGGATCCGGCACGGCGGAGGAGGAGCTCTCGGGCGGCGCTCGGCGAGAGAGGAGAGAAGGGGGTGAATGAGGGGTAAAGGGGTCGACGGCTGGTATTTATAGGCTGAGGGAATGAGATTCGTGTTCCGCATCCTGTGGTCGGAACGCAAGCGTCGCGCCGTTGGATGTGTGACACGTGTCCCAAACCCTAGCAGTAAAAATGGCTAGAGATAAGTTACCGCACAAATCGCGCAAAAATGGCGCCAGAATTGGCGGAACCGTTTGAGTCTTTTAAGATTCCGGGTAATTGCGTGAAGATAAGTTGTTTCTCATTCGAGCAAGGAGTAACCCGGGGATGTTCTTTTGAACGTCGATGGATGAAGTCCCGCGGGGTGGGAGCATTTTCCGGCTATAAGTTGGAAAAAAGAAGAAAATGTAAAGTTGGAGCTCTTCAAGTTTCTCCGCGTTACCACCGTTTGCCGGAGATTATAATGAACCCGCAAGGCGGAAACTGCAGGCGAAACTCGGAGAACTCTGGGGGCTACTGTTGTGGGTATACTTCATAGGTGTACCATCGACAGTGCCTAGATCCGGCAAGCCCGGGTGGCCCACAGACGGTGATGAGGCATGTGGCCCATCGGGCGGCCCAGTTGCTTGTTGATCATGAAGGAAGAAGTCCAGCCCAGGATCAGCAGGCCGGATCCGCACCGACATAGGAGTGACCCGGATCCATGGAGGCCCATGAGGAACCCGGATCCAGTACGACGTATATGGAAGGCGGATCCGTGACGTGCACGGCAAGATTTAGTACCGTAGTTAGGCTGTCTGTAATCCGGCTAGGACTCTCCGTGTAAACCCTAGATCCGTGCGCCTTTATAAGCCGGATCCCGGGAGCCCTAGAGGCACAACCACAACTCATTGTAACAACGCGAAAGCGCCCGGATAATTCCGGACAAGCAGCGGTAGGCCCTGTCATCGTGCAGGTGTTCCGAAGCTGGGTAACTCGCGAACCACCGTCCCGTGTGCACTCCGCCCTATGGCCCCTACTTCTTCTCCCCCTCGTGAGGATCCCTCCTCCGAGGTACCGTCGATTAGGCAACGACAATAGGGGATCGCAACAGTCTTCGAGGGAAGTAAAACCCAAATTTATTGATTCGACACAAGGGGAGGTAAAGAATACTTATAAGCCTTAACAACTGAGTTGTCAATTCAGCTGCACCTGGAAAAGCACTAGCAACGAGGGTGATGTGAAAGTAGCAGTGGTATGAGAGCAATAATAACAAGTAACACAGCAGCAGTAATAGTAATATGAGAGCAATGGCACCGAGAAAACGAGTTGACATGTAGAACGAGTATATGATGATGAAAGATGGACCGGGGTTCCCAGCTATCTACACTAGTGGCAACTCTCCAATAACAAGTGTTGGGTGAACAAATTACGAGTCGGGCAATTGATAGGATTGAAATAGTATTAAGACAGAATATCAAGATCATTAATCATGTAGGCATGTTTTCCAATAATAGTCGTACGTGCTCGCAATGAGAAACTTGCACAACATCTTTTGTCCTACCAGCCGGTGGCAGCCGGGCCTCAAGGGAAACTACTGGATATTAAGGTACTCCTTTTAATAGAGTACCGGAGCAAAGCATTAACACTCCGTGAAAACATGTGTCCCTCACATCACCGCCATCCCCTCCGGTTGTCCCGATTTACGTCACTTCGGGGCCTTTGGTTCCGGACAGTGACATGTGCATACAACTTGTAGATACAATCTAAGCAATAAGTATAGAGCTCAAATCTAAGATCATGCCACTCGGGCCCTAGTGACAAGCATTAAACACAACAAGATTGCAGCAACAATAACTTCATAAACTTTGTAGATAGACAATCATAATGTAACAATCCATCGGATCCCGACAAACACAACACCGATTACATCGGATGAATCTCAATCATGTAAGGCAGCTCATGAGATCATTGTATTGAAGTACATGGGGGAGAGAATACCAACTAGCTACGGCTAGAACCCGTAGTCCATGGGGGAACTACTCCACGGAGCATGGTGGAGGCGGTGGCGTCGATGGAGATGGCTTCAGGGGCACTTCCCCGTCCGGCGAGGTGCCGGGACGGAGACTACTGTCCCCGGATTGGAGTTTCGCGATGGTGGCGGCGCCCCGGAGTCTTTACGGAGTTTCGTCAAGAGTTACGGTGTTTTTAGGTCGAAAGGGATTTTATAGGCGAAGAGGCGGCGCGGGGGGCACACAGGGGCGCCACACCACAGGCCGGCGCGGGCCCGGGCCAGGCCGCGCCGCCCTATGGTGTGGTGGCCCTCCGGCCCTCTCCGACTCTTCTTCGGTGTTCTGGACGCTTCCGGGAAAAATAGGAGGTTTGGTCTTCGTTTCGTCGAATTCGAGAATATTGCCCGAACAGCCTTTACGGAACCAAAAACAGCAGAAAACGAGAAGCGGCACTGTGGCATCTTGTTAATAGGTTAGTTCCGGAAAATGCATGAAATCATCATAAAGTGCAAGCAAAACATGTAAGTATTGTCATAAAACAAGCATGGAACAACAGAAATTATGGATACGTTGGAGACGTATCAAGCATCCCAAGCTTAGTTCCTGCTCGTCCCGAGCAGGTAAACGATAAAAAGAATAATTTATGTAGTGACATGCTACTTACATAACCTTGATCATACTATTACAAAGCATATGAAATGAATGAAGTGACTCAAGGCAATGATTTATAGTTGCTAACAAATAGATAACATATAGCAAAACTTTTCATGAATAATACCTTCAAGACTAGTATCAAAAGTCTTGCACAAGATTTAACTCATAAAGCAATAAGTTCAAAGTAAAGGCATCGAAGCAACACAAAGGAAGATATAAGTTTCAGCGGTTGCTTTCAACTTGTAACATGCATATCTCATGGATAATTGTCAACACAAAGTAATATGATGAATGCGAATAAGCAAGTATGTAAGAATCAATGCACGATTGACACAAGTGTTTGCTTCTAAGATGGAAGGAAGTAGATAAACTGACTCAACATAAAGTAAAAGAATGGCCCTTCAAAGAGGAAAGCATTGATTGCTATATTTGTGCTAGAGCTTTGGTTTTGAAAACATAAAGAGAGCATAAAAGTAAAGTTTTGAGAGGTGTTTGTTGTTGTCAACGAATGGTAGTGGGCACTCTAACCCCCTTGCTAGACAAACCTTCAAGAGCGGCTCCCATGAATTATTTTTATTTTTGGTTGGCACTCCTTCCAACCTTTCTTTCACAAACCATGGCTAACCGAATCCTCGGGTGCACGCTCAACAATCTCATACCATGAAGGAGTGCCTTTTTAGTTTAGTTTTATTATGATGATGACACTCCCCCCAACCTTTGCTTACACAAGCCATGGCTAACCGAATCCTCGGGTGCCGTCCAACAATCACATACCATGGAGGAGTGTCTATTTTTGTTAATTAATTTGGGACTTGGGAATCCCATTGCCAGCTCTTTTTGCAAAATTATTGGATAAGCGGATGAAGCCACTAGTCCATTGGTGAAAGTTGCCCAACAAGATTGAAAGATAAACACCACATACCTCCTCATGAGCTATAAAACATTGACACAAATCAGAGGTAATAAATTTTGAATTGTTTAAAGGTAGCACTCAAGCAATTTACTTTGGAATGGCAGGAAATACCACATAGTAGGTAGGTATGGTGGACACAAATGGCATAGTGGTTGGCTCAAGTATTTTGGATGCATGAGAAGTATTCCCTCTCGATACAAGGCTTAGGCTAGCTAGGCTATTTGAAGCAAACACAAGTATGAACTGGTACAGCAAAACTTACATAAGAACATATTGCAAGCATTATAATACTCTACACCTGTCTTCCTTGTTGCTCAAACACTTTTACCGAGAAAATATCTAGACCTTAAGAGAGATCAATTATGCAAACCAATTTCAACAAGCTCTACAGTAGTTCTCCACTAATAGGCTTAGACTACATGAAAAAACTTAATAATGATCTATTTGAGAGCTCAAAACAATTGCCAAGTGTCAAATTATCCAAGACATATGAGGCATTTTCTTTTCCCAACCAAATATAAATAAGTGCAATAGCTTCCAACTTTTATCATTGAACATTAAAAGTAAAACGAAGAACACGAGTGTTCATATGAAAAAGCGGAGCGTGTCTCTCTCCCAAACAAGGATTGCTAGTATCCGAATTTATTCAAACATAAACAAAACGAAAATAAACACACAGACGCTCCAAGTTAAGCACATATGATGTGACCGAATAAAAATATAGTTTCAGGGGAGGAACCTGATAAGTTGATGAAGAAGGGGATGCCTTAGGCATCCCCAAGCTTAGACGCTTGAGTCATCTTGAAATATGCAGGGATGAATCACGGGGGCATCCCCAAGCTTAGACCTTTCACTCTTCTTGATCATATATCATCCTCCTCTCTTGACCCTTGAAAACTTCCTTCACACCAAACTTCTCACAAACTTCATTAGAGGGGTTAGTACTCAAAAAATTTGAATCCACCTTGGTCCTGTAGTGGCACATTGCAAGAACTCAATAAAACATTAGCTACAGCTCTCCACGTCTAGAAAACCTCGCTTAAAGTCCACAAGAGACAATGCAAAAAACAGAGACAGAATCTGCCAAAACAGAACAGCCAGTAAAGACGAATTTTAATAAAATACTTCCGTTGCTCAAATCAGAAAACTCAAAACTAACGAAAGTTGCGTACATATCTGAGGAACACGCACGTAAATTGGCATATTTTTCTGAGTTACCTACAGGGAAAACAGCCCAGATTCGTGACAGATAGAAATCTGTTTCTGCGCAGAAATCCAAATCTAGTATCAACCTTCGATTAGAGGTTTCACTTGGCACAACAAAACACAAAACTAAGATAAGGAGAGGTTGCTACAGTAGTAAACAACTTCCAAGACACAAATATAAAACAAAGTACTGTAGCAAAATAACACATGGATTATCTCCCAAGAAGTTGCTTTCTTTATAGCCATTAAGATGGGCTCAGCAGTTTTAACGATGCACTCCCAAGAAATAGTATTTGAAGCAAAAGAGAGCATCAAAAAGCAAATTCAAAACACATTTAAGTCTAACCCACTTCCTATGCATAGGAATCTTTTACACAAATAAATTCATGAAGAACAAAGTGATAAACATAAGAAGATAAAACAAGTGTAGCTTCAAAATTTTAAGCATATAGAGAGGTGTTTTAGTACCATGCAAATTTCTACTACCATATTTTCCTCTCTCATAATAATTTTCAGTAGCTTCATGAACAAACTCAACAATATAACTATCACATGCAGCATACTTTTCATGATTTCCAAACACATAATTTTTATCAAGTTCAAGAATAGTGGAATTAAAACTTTCAAACTTACTTTTATTAATAATATAACAAGGTAGTTGATCAATCTCAATAGATATGGGACTCATAGAATAAGTCAAGAACTCTCCAATCCCATTTTCATTAGTAGTACAATTAATATTATCAAGTAACATAGGACCATCATCTAGAGCTTTATCATAAACATTTGCCAAGCAAAATTCTTTAGTACCATGCATTTCGACATCGAGGCACAAACAAAGCATTATCATAAGATTTATCAAAGTAGCATGGATTATCATATATAACAGTAGCATAATTATTCTCACAAGTTTTACTCATAGGTACTATTTCAAGAGAATCCACAGGAACATAACATTCAACCTCTTCCGGTAAGCATGGAGGACAATCAAATAGTGTAAGAGATAAAGAGTTACTCTCATTAGAAGGTTGACATGGGTAGCTAATCCATTCTTCCTCCTTTTGTTCGTCGCTCTCTTCTTCTTTTTCATCCAATGAGCTTTCAGGTTCATCAATTTCTTCTTCCACCGGTTCCTGCAAAATTGTGAGTGCATTCTTGTGCATTAATGTGTCTCTCTTTATAATCAAGGATATAAGGATTCCTCATTGTAGCACTCTATGCAAGAATTAAGGATAGTAGAGACATAATCTTTAAGGCCCTTACAAACAACACAAGTTTCATAATTCTCAACCATGAAGGATTCTATCTCGGAGGCTCCCATAAATAAGACAAATTGTTCTACCTCTTCGAACCCATAATGAATATAGCAATTCCGATTATAGTTCTTAATTAAAAATTCCTCACTAAAGTCACATTGAAATTTAAGATGTTTAGTATCCTGTTGAGAGCAACGAGTTTATATCATGGCGTTCAAGCAAGATTTTAGCAATTGTATTCAATTTTTCTATCATAGCACTCATTATTTTACCAGTTCTTGATTCTCTATAACAATTATAACATTCTATAAGCTCCAAGTAGGTTGTTGGTTCTCCCATAACAGACAGTTTTTAATTTTTTGGTTTTTCAAATTTTTATGGATTTTTGGGTATATGAGACAAATAAAACAAGACAAAAATAAACTAAGCAAAAGTAAACTAAGCAAACTAATACTAGACAGAAATAAACTAAGCACAAATAAACTAGACAAAAGTAAACTAAGCAAAACAAAACAAAATAAAACGAGAGAGAGATGTAGAGTGTACTCCCCGAGTGAACTTATGAGTAGAGCTATGCCTCCCCGGCAACGGCGCCGGAAAATAGTCTTGATGACCCACAAGTATAGGGGATCGCAACGGTCTTCGAGGGAAGTAAAACCCAAATTTATTGATTCGACACAAGGGGAGGTAAAGAATACTTATAAGCCTTAACAAGCTGAGTTGTCAATTCAGCTGCACCTGGAAAAGCACTAGCAACAGGGGTGATGTGAAAGTAGCAGTGGTATGAGAGCAATAATAACGAGTAACACGAGCAGCAGTAATAGTAATATGAGAGCAATGGCACCGAGAAAACGGTTGACATGTAGAACGAGTATATGATGATGAAAGATGGACCGGGGTTCCCAGCTATCTACACTAGTGGCAACTCTCCAATAACAAGTGTTGGGTGAACAAATTACGGTCGGGCAATTGATAGGATTGAAATAGCATTAAGACAGAATATCAAGATCATTAATCATGTAGGCATGTTTTCCAATAATAGTCGTACGTGCTCGCAATGAGAAACTTGCACAACATCTTTTGTCCTACCAGCCGGTGGCAGCCGGGCCTCAAGGGAAACTACTGGATATTAAGGTACTCCTTTTAATAGAGTACCGGAGCAAAGCATTAACACTCCGTGAAAACATGTGTCCCTCACATCACCGCCATCCCCTCCGGTTGTCCCGATTTCTGTCACTTCGGGGCCTTTGGTTCCGGACAGTGACATGTGCATACAACTTGTAGATACAATCTAAGCAATAAGTATAGAGCTCAAATCTAAGATCATGCCACTCGGGTCCTAGTGACAAGCATTAAACACAACAAGATTGCAGCAACAATAACTTCATAAACTTTGTAGATAGACAATCATAATGTAACAATCCATCGGATCCCGACAAACACAACACCGATTACATCAGATGAATCTCAATCATGTAAGGCAGCTCATGAGATCATTGTATTGAAGTACATGGGGCAGAGAATACCAACTAGCTACAGCTAGAACCCGTAGTCCATGGGGGAACTACTCACGGAGCATGGTGGAGGCGGTGGCGTCGATGGAGATGGCTTCCGGGGCACTTCCCCGTCCCGGCAGGGTGCCGGGACAGAGACTTCTGTCCCCCGAATTGGAGTTTCGCGATGGTGGCGGCGCCCCTGGAGTCTTTCTGGAGTTTCGTCAAGAGTTACGGTGTTTTTAGGTCGAAAGGGATTTTATAGGCGAAGAGGCGGCGCAGGGGGCACCGGGGGCGCCACACCACAGGCCGGCGCGGGCCCAGGCCAGGCCGCGCCACCCTATGGTGTGGTGGCCCTCTGGCCCCTCTCCGACTCTTCTTCGGTGTTCTGGACGCTTCCGGGAAAAATAGGAGGTTTGGTCTTCGTTTCGTCGAATTCCGAGAATATTGCCCGAACAGCCTTTCTGGAACCAAAAACAGCGGAAAACAGGAACTGGCACTTGTGGCATCTTGTTAATAGGTTAGTTCCGGAAAATGCATGAAATCATCATAAAGTGCAAGCAAAACATGTAAGTATTGTCATAAAACAAGCATGGAACAACAGAAATTATGGATACGTTGGAGACGTATCAGCGACAAGTTTGCGCTCTAATTCCTCTACAAGGCCCCATGTGCCGCGTTAGGGCACGCCATCTACCTGGTCACGACAGGCGCGAGCATCCATGGACGATGTCACTAATAGGATCATGGGGCTGCGTGTGACAGCGGTGGAAGGGGCAGCCATCGCCAGAGGGAACATCACCGGCTATCTCGCGCAGCTTAGCATAAGATGCTGGCCATGAATCGGGTTAGTTGGTTTTTCCATATCACCGTCGTCTTAGTTCAACTCTACAAATTCTGCATTTTTAAAGTAGATTACCTTGCCTTGTTCTAATCTCATACAACTATAGTCCAGTCCTTTCGTCGTCCTTCGTCCGTGGACTACGCCTGGCGACGCATCGTCAAAGCAGGCCCCGCAATCAGGGCTCTCATACGCACTCAACCATCTCTCTCTTCCACACCAGGGCGACGACCCTCTCCCCCGCGTATCACTGCCCTCCTCCTCATGTCCTCCATCGCATCCTAACCCGCTGCCGGATCCGGTCATAAACGTCTCCTTAGTCGTCACCGCCTCCACCGTGCGGATCCGTTCTCCATCGCACGGATCCGGCCGTCATCGCCTCCCCCTCGATTGTCCCTGTCCTCCACCGCACCGTCGTAGAAAAATCATCGGCCTCCTCCGAGCCGGGAAGACGCCGCCCACGCCAAATCACCTCGCCGGCGGTACTCAGTCCCTCCACCCGTGGCGGAGCAGAAGCTTCGGATCGGGGTCCCGTACAAGATCCGAGGCGGAGCGTGCCGGCTTTTCGGGCGACCACCACGGCGGGTACGCCGGCAGTACGGCGGTCAGGTGACCCATCCCTTCTCCTCCATCACATCTCTAATCTCTCATATTTCGTGAGTTTCAGTTTCAGTTGAGGGGGGACCCAGTCCTTGGCATGTGCAGATTGTGGACTGGAGTGATTTTTCTTAAGCATCATGGAGTATTTATATTGCCCCGTACATTACTGGAGAATAATCAACGCACTATCTATGAAATGCCTACTGCTTTCTTTCTCAGATTGCTCCATATAAATCAATTGGCATTAGTGAAGTGCTCTGTCTGCTTATCCTTTTGTGTTTATCTTTCAGACTTCTAGCTCGCTTCTTTTGACATGTCACGTTGTCGAATGGCGTCTCAATTTGTATGATCATTTAACGTCTAGCTGAATTGAGATGGTACTGTAGTTAAATTAATATGCTTCCGTTTGATCCTTTTATGTGCTGGAAAAATAAACATGCTTGGGCTGATGTTTCAGGTACAAAACAATCTGTGACAACTTGCAGACCAAACTGCAGAGAGACTAAGGTTCTGAACATGACACTGGTCATTGCTACTGTGTCCGATCTTTTAATGTGCTGATTAAGTATAAAATGGTACTGCTGTATTGGATGTCGAGCTATGAACAACTAAGCTAACAAGTGGTATAGTTGATTATTATGTACTACTTCCGTTTATAGTTTCTGTCCAAGTTGAAGTTTGAGATGCACTTCTACACATGTTAGATCAGTTCCATGCTGAAAGTGAAGGAAAAAAGGGGTTCAAGGAATGTGTCAACATATCTTTGATTTCAAGGCCATTCTTCTTTTACCATTGATTTTACTGCTTCAAATCTGAGATGCATTGATCCATTTTAAGTTTAAATTTGGGCACTATCTTAGAATGCACCGAGGAAAACACAGCCTATAATATAATAATTATAGGATTCACATGGTATTTATATAACCAAGATACACACACATTTTTTTGCTTGCCATTGTGAGTACAAAACTTGGAAAGATATATGTTGGAATTCATTAACAGTCTTGCTCCTTGATGTTTATGTTAGATCCCATTAAGGGTATCTTTTTTGGTGGGAGTTGTTATGTTCTTGTTTTATTTGCAAATCAAGTGTACAAAAATATCTGAATCATAACTGCAAGTCCCAATTCAAAGCATTAGTGGTATGGTATATTCTATGTTTTGGGTAGTACTAAACACGGACAACTGATAGTTGCCTTTACAGTGCCTCCTTGGTTCTAATTGCAGAAGTCCACATTTCACCATTTTCATTGTTTTCCAGTGTGAACTTATATTAAAGTAAACTTCCGATGCAAGGATAGTGAGCATCCTGCTATATCCAGACAAGACCACCAAAGATGCATAGTAGCACATTGGGAAGTATTATCTTTGAGATCCAGCTAGGCAAGCAGCAAGTTGACAACATATCTGATGGTATCGGTTCTGTTCTTTTTTGTGTGCCATCGCATTACTCTTGCTGTTGTTTACTTGACTTTAACTTGGTTTTGTGCCTCACTTGGCGCATCTCCAGGTTACGTATGAAAGTTTATATGAGTTGGACTTCATTGTTGCTGACCGTGAGGTACTCCTCCACAAATCCACACATATACACTATCTCTGCATAAATTCCTTGAATTATTAGAAACAATTTTAGATCCTTCGCTGAAAAATGTACCACAATCCAGATTTGTTGTACTACAACTTTGTCAAGGATATCCTCTCTTTTATATATCACTATAATGTAAAAAAATACCTTTGTAAGATATACGATTATCGCAGAAAAAATTAAAATAAACGTTCACAACCCTGAAGATAATCCACGCTTTTGATTTAGCAAACCTTTTGGTTTCCTGCACCACGCACCATTCAGATATTCCATTATGATCATGTGTTTCCAGTTCTGGTGAATCATCTGGCATTAAGAATTTTGTGTGCGTAAGAAGTGAGAACTTAGGAGGTAGGGCATTGTAATATGGAAGACTGATCGTATGTAAAAAAATTGGCGTGTAAGTTTGTTTATTTTGCCAGTTGGACCCTCTATGGTAATGCTTATTCACCAGCACTGCAAACACATGATCATAATGAGAGATCATACTGGAAGATCTGATCAATGATTATCCGCGCTGGAAGATCTGAGCAATGTTTATTCACCGGTACTGGAAACACATTATGTGCATGAAACTAACATTTCTAACAATTTGTTTGCCTCGGTCCTTAGAAAGTGTGAATTTTATTGGTATTTTGGTCTTGATACTGGAGCAACTCAAATGATTGCATACACCGTTTTAAGTAATATTAGTTTTCTTTTGTACGTGCATATGGGACTACAGTGTATTTTACTTTAGTGCTATTTAAGTATACAAATTGACTGCCAAGTACTCATTGTTCCAGCGGGTTAGTGAACCATCCTAGCTAAAGATGATGCATCAAGTTTTTTCTGTATGAATTATAAGCTTTTCCATTTACAGGATCTCAGTTCATATTCTTTTAAAAGATTCAGCTTTGCATGGGGAAATAGGATACATGTACGATTTTTTTGCATGCTATTATAGCAAAGTTGCAATGATATGAACAATAATTTTACTCACTATATTGTGATACTTAACTTGCAAACATTATTTACCTTTTGCCTCAATGAGTGCGACGAGCACCTCACGGCATGCAGAAGATGAAAAAAGGTAAGGCGGCATTTGAAACTGGATACATAGTATATCAAGAGATAGGCAACTGTTAGTGACAACGTGAACATAGCTTTTTTGTACTTCAAGTAAATGTACGTTTTAGGCCATTGAGTGTAACATGCACATCTCTTAATTACTTTTACTTTCTAAACAACAGATTACTTGAAACATTGGATCCCTCTCACTTATGTTACTTTGAGCCACATTCTTATATAAAATTGTTATTATACCCGAGACAATGTTCAAGTTATTATTCCCTCTTCAATGTGTTTCTACTTTATTGGCCCAATCAGTATTATTAAGGTATCTATTTTTTCAAAGGTACCTAAAAAAAGGTATCTATTTTTTCAGATATTGGTATATTATGATGGTTAGCACTATTCTTCAGTTCTTACTTTGTGTATATATTCTTGTGGATCCTGATCACTACTTCAACACAAGAGACACTAAAGCATTTTTTTTAATTCTAGGGAAACACAATAGTTATTCCATTGAACTTGAGATTTCTGTGAATGCTGATAGTCTGGCCATGTACCTTGCCCTACGTCACGTCTAGGTATCCTACAGGTCGATATGGTGAGTTTTGTTAAGTTTCCTGTCTAGACTGATATTGAATGATTGAGCTACATTATTGGGTCAATCAGTATTAATTCAAGAATATGTTGGTTCTTCCTGAAATTTATTTGCGATGACTATTTATTAAGTGATGCACGTGCAAGGGGGGAACCTCATCGAACACTCAAGAGATGGCGCTTGCTCAGTCCAGATCCCACTACACAAGTAATGGATCAAATTGTTGCTGAACCTAGAAGACAAGATGATAGAGCGACCAATGCTACAGTCGACAACAAAGGAATTTGATGATGGAAGTAAGCACATACTGGTTTAATGTTGGTTTTGAATAGTGTCAACAGAACACAAGGACAAGGCGAATATATGTCCAGCAGTTCTGATTTTCCTTGTGACAATGCACTCTTTTTGTAGAGAATACTATGCCCATTGATGTGGTTTAGTTTGTATTAAAATTATCAGCACTTACATTCTGAACAACTTAATTGTTTGCCATGTACGAATAAACCAATTTACTGCATTATTTATTGTATCCTTCTTTGTATCTGTAAATATGAGCTATGCTTTGGGGTTCCTCTAAGAGGTAGGTGCATGTGTGCAAGTAGTCATTGCATCACCGGGTAAACTGTATCATTTTGCTTGTGATCTAAGTGCACTTGCAACAATGATATGGTTAACTGTTTAAGGCGATCACCTAGAGTTTGAGTTTGAGAAATTTGTGTAAGATTAAAGGGCATCACCTTGAGCTAATGTTACATGGAAGAGACCTTCACCATATATTTTTTCTTTCTAGCAAGGACTCATATGTTGTCAATGTTCTTGTGGTGTCCTAATATTGTACGGGATATTTGAGATGTAGCTACAAGCTTCGGATGAACTAGAAAATATCGATGTTTAGCAATGCTATGCACCGTCAGGAAGATTTGTATTGCACTATATCGCGCTGAAGTTACTCTGTAAGTCTAACCGCGTGATTAGAGTTAAGATTTTACTTCAGGAATTTTTTGTATGCTAATCCACGAGCACGGGCAATGTGATACCGAAAAATATAAAGATAAGGGACTGTGGCAACGCACCGGCTATATTTTGCCGCACCGGCTATATTTAAAAAGAGACACAGAAGACAAAGAAATTTTAAAAGGGATCAAAACAAACAAAAAAGAAAAAATAAAATTATATACGTACATTGAGAAATGAAATTTGAGTACCCGTGGCAACGCACGGGCATTTGTACTAGTGAAAGGGAATATATACGAACACGAAGGTTCAGCCTCACATGACCGCACCTAGCTAATTGATCAGCTGGAACGCAACAACAGCAAAACGAACAGGATATCAAAGATAGAATAACCAATACATAGATTGGAGTAATTCCTCTGAAACAGCAAAACGAACAGGATATCAAAGATAGAATGACTAATCGCATCCAGAACATGACCGTAGTATTGTAGCTGATCATGTTCAGACTCAACGTCAGGCAGGAGCTAGCATTGCCAAATCGTCTAAGCCTCTAGAGAGTCAGCACATCAATCATGATAACCGTTTTCCTTCTTTCGTCAGGTAAAACCAGGCGCAACTCGTATAACGATTTTGTAGAGAGACACTATTTTGCAAGGATGGGGTGAATCTAAGCCTTCACGTGCTCGCGGATGAATTGCTTGACTGCTGAAACATTACCAGTGAGACCGGCAACCATCACGTTGTTCTGGCATTGCCTGAAGTTGAATGCCTCTCCAGCCTTCAGGGACACCAAGCTGGAGTTCGTCGGTGATGTCAGCAGATGATATGGCATTCCTTGATTCCCAAAGCTTGTTTCTACAGAAATAACAAAAGACACCACATGTTATAGCCATCTGGTCAGTGCAAATGCTCATATGTGATTTTAGTTATATGAGTAATGGAACAACCTCAGTTCTTCCACGATCAATGGATTACAAACAGAACACGTATGCAAACATTTTTTTACAGGAAAGTGCAAATCTAATACTTGGGTACATTCAGGATGCAGTAAATTGAGGCAAATTTCACATAAATTGAGTATATGCCAAACCAACAATTAAGATTCTAACTGTCCAAATATGTTGTATATGAAAAGAAAAGTACTTCTTTTTTCGATTAATAGTCCAAAGAAATTAACAGTAAAGATTCTAACTGTCCAAACATTACAAACAGGATCAATGCACATAGGTCGTACCTTTATCTGTTTTCTTGTATCAACAAGAACCTAAGATTCAGAGGAAATGTCAAACGCATTATTGGGATGTTTATCACACAGTTCTTGCACCTAATAAATAAAATGCACAAATGGGTGTTCGACGCGAATGACAGAAGACGCATGAAGCATTGCTTAAGGAACATCCAGGCAAGGAAACTTCACAATGAAGTATGCAGACGATGTACTATCGAATTTTGGAACATCAACATAACTAAGATGTTGTGAGCTCCAACATGCTTGCATCTATAATATCTAAATTGGAGCAACCCACTAAAAGTATTTCTCTCAACATGCAAGATGTCCACCTCATCGATGATCTCTTAACAAATCGTAGTCTGCCACCTAAGCACATCTGCCAGATAATCAAAAAGAAAAAAAACTGCATGTCCTGCCCTTTTGGTTCCATGAATAATTGCATTTAATTTTCCATTGCGTGTAACTTCAGCCCACCATTGCCTCTATGACGATTGAGTGCCTCAAGTTATGAACCGTCGTAGATATACGAGACCTTTCACTCAATCCTTTGGCCTTCATTGCCCTATATATGATGGAACTCTTCTTGCCTCAGGTTCAATCTCATTGTACGTCCAACTACTCTGGTCGTTGCCAATATGATGGAACTCTTCTTCCAAATTACTGGGTTATTGGACTATGAACAGGTGCGTACATCTGCTTTATTCATGTTCAATAGTGCTAAATGCTAGCTGTTTGTCTCATCTCCATTGAAGATTATTCCCGGTACTCTTTTTGGTTACATGGGTACATAAGATAAATCAAGCAACCCGTTTCTTATGGATTGGTGTTCTACATCAACAAACAGAATGGAGTAACATGAAGTTATCACGAGACAATTCTTCGGAAATTTGGGGCAATTGAAGATTGCACGAGCTTCATCTGTGGGGGAGTTTTTGGCTTTCAACTTCATATCACATTATTAATTGTACGGTGAGCAGTTATCTATCTTCCGTGCAATTTCTTTGTTTGTTAGTCTTTTTATTACTTTCTGCTCATTTTTTCAGGGAGTATATTTGGAGGATGCATATATTCTGTCTTACCATACTTATCAAGATTTGATTACAGAAAATGTGAGCTTTTTCTTCTGTCAAAAAACTACTTAGTTGTGTCTGCACACGCAGGGAGTCATGCCATCCTTCATTTGCATTCCTCTTTGACATACTTTATTCCAAATAGCCAACATAAAATTACAAGCAATTTTTCACTATTTTTATTTTTGCCTTATATTATTTTATATGAAACTAAATCATTTTACTTCTAATCGTTTCTTTGGGACCTTGCCTCATTTATGTATTTTCTTCTCAAATATGATAAATCATTTTCTCCTTTCAGTTTGGGATGGTTATGATTTTTGCAACTTTTATTAAGTATGGCTGCAGTGAAGGAAACATGGTGACATTGCACCTATGGCACTGCATGGTGTAGTTTATATTCTATGAGGATGGAACATAATGATCAACCATGATGATTGTTGGTGCCACTATGCAAAAGAACCACTTTTTACTTATAAATTTTATGTCTATTTTCTTTGGGGGCCAGTTTAGCTTGCTCAATTGGAATTGCTCAACTGTTATACAAACTAAACTAGAAGCACATCGAAGAGTTGGGACACTGTGTTGTTTTTTGGCATTCGTAGTGGGCTTGGAAAAGGATGTATATGTCAGCTCAATATTTTTTTGTACTTCATACATTTGTAATTCCCAGTATTAATACATACACATAGCTTTGTCATGTCAGTTGTGCGTCGCCAAATATCATGTAATTAGATTCCCGCAGCAACGCGCGGGATATCATCTAGTTTATATAGAGCTAATGGAGCTAAGACCACAGATAGCTAGATAGTTATACATCAGGATATACAAAGTAAAGATCAGAAGCTTCAGGACAGGACATGTCCAAGAGAACAAAAACACGAATGTGTTGTAATTGGGCACATCACTGACTTTGTAACTGGGTTGTCTTACGTTTGAAAAGATAGTAGTTGTCACTCACCACATGAACTATACACCTACAATGGATCACATTGTATTATGTCCTAACCCTCTTTCTGAGCTCAGCAGTAATTGATGGGAATTTCAGAACCAACAATGCATAACCCTCAGTGAACACTGCCTCGTGGAAATTTTCTTGCACCGCCAAGAAGTCAATGCACTTGCTCTTCAACTCAGGACAGTTATATGTTTCGGCGCAAGCTAAGGTAGTTGCAACTGTATCTGTCGAGACCTTATCGCATAACTTTTGGGCACACATAAGCTTCAGCCTGTCTAGTGCATATCGATCGGCCGCAGCAAGCAAATCCTGAAGTATCTCACTCGAAGAGTCCCCAAGCTCATCCTCTCCAGGCATCGCATCAGTGTATATGAATCGAAGCATAACTTCGAATGTTGCGGGCGTGATTTCGTGCACTGAGATAGATTTCATCGTAGACTCAGCCATGGAGCCGAAGAGCTCCGCTCTGAATACTGGTGAGCGGGCAGCAAGCACTGCACGGTGAGCACGGAATGTCTCGCCGTCGATGGTGAATGACACGTCTGTCCCATCCGTGTGGTCTAGCAAGCTACCGAGATGGATCCCGATGTCTGAAGGCGGCACCAGAATAGGGCTGTCATGTATTACCACGATGCCACACATAATGGTAATATGTCCCTCTGTTATGTAGTCATTCTCCAGTGTAGTTCCCTTGACAAACTGACTCCATCCCCAGTCGACATTATCATCATTGATGTCATCATTGTTGTTGATTGAGAATTCACGAACGTGTGACCTTCTTGTGGCTTCTGTACATGGTTTGCCATCCTTGTCCATCATGAAGGCCTCGAAGATAGCCTTTACACTTCTGGTTCTGCTCATGTGCTTGAGGTATATAGAAAGATACTCACCCTTGTGTTTCAAAAATACCCCGCGCGGGTAGCACTCAATCCTCCAGTTGTGTCCCCCGACGGAGAAGACGTCTGAGTGGACAGACTCGCCGATGGGAAGCTGCTTGGTTTGCTCGTAGTCTATTCTGAACTGAAAAGAGGAACCCACTTTCGTGATCCTGGTCTGCACCTCCGGTCCGGTCTTCTTAGCATCCTTGCTCACTGAACAAATTGTTAAGTAGTAAATTCAACAGAAATTATTATCACCGAATTGACAAAAGAAAATAATTTCTTCAGATTTTTTTTTTGGAAGGCAAGAAACCCCTCAGCTGAAGAACTGTTCAGATTAACGAACCGAGGAAGCATAAGAGGGCACTCACTGGCTTGCTAGCGGCCGAAGATGGCGGCGATTGGCCTGATGGTGGTGGTGATCGGTACTGAGAAACCGCCGCCCGCTCCTCCGCGGATTTGCCGTCCGCTAGTCGCCTGCTCTGCTCTAGGGTTCTGTCTCGCTGTTGTTGCGGCCGCCCAGGGGCCGAAGCCGTATCCCTTTTTTACAGTGTCCAAGCTGTATCAATTAACTGGGCCAGTTTCATTCCGCATTCAGCCCAGAAGAAGCTGAACGGGCTCTCTTACAAATTCAAGGACGTTTAATTTAAAACTTTAAATTGATCTTTTAGTTCAATCTCACCTGGCTACGGTGAACACAATTTGTGTTGGAATTCTTCTGTCCTGTTAGTATTTCTTAACTGAGCTAGATTTTTGCTGGTGAATTGAATGTATGCTTGAATTACTTCAACGGAATAACTGACACGAAACTGTACTGAAGTCCATATGTAAGGGAATACACGAACACGAACGTCACCATGTTACAAATATTAACTGACACCAGACAGGTGACCAGCGGCAACGCAATAACAGCAAACGAACAGGACATTACAGATAGAATAATCAAATGATTATCTGTTTTTGGAATCCAAGGGGGATCCAGGCCCCAGGGAGGAAAAGTTTTTTACTGGACCTTTTCCAAAAACACAAACCAAACATTGTAGGTTTCCAGGAAAAAAAAAGGAGGTCATTTCTGACAATTACCTTAACTCCTTAGTAGGTAATAAAATGTTCTCTTGAAACTTCCTCCCAGCCATTGGCTCTGCAGGAGGCATTTGTGTTGGGGTGGATTCTGATCTTTTTGATGTTATTAGTTGGGATATTAGATGTTTTTTCTGTTTCAGTTGTACTTAAAATTAAGGCCTTGGTATTGTCTTTCGGGTTGTCACTGTTTATGGCTCCTCTTATGAGGACAAAAAAGAAGCTTTTATTTCTGAATTACATAGCCTCTGTTTAGATTTTAATGGACACTCTATCATTGGTGGTGACTTCAACCTGGTTAGATTTCAGGGAGATAAAAGTAATGGAGTCATTGATCATAGATGGAGTGATAAATTTAATGCTTGGGTAGAGATTTGGAGTCTTATGGAAGTTAAACTAGGAAATAGAAAATTTACTTGGGCCAATAATCAGGAAAATCTGATCATGTCCAATATAGATAGAGTTTTCTGTAACACTGAACTGGATCAGATTTTCCCTTTAGCTTCCATTAGAGCTCTCCCAAGATTGGGGAGTGATCATACACCAATTCTGTGGGAATCTGGTGATGGTTGTGCCCCAAGAGCCCCTCTTTATAGATTTGAGAAATGGTGGCTCATGAGGGATGAGTTTAAAACTCTTGCTAGACAAAATTGGGCCCTACCTGTTAAAGGAAAGACTGCAATTGATATCTGGCAAGAGAAAGTTAGAAGGTTTAGGAAATGGTCTAAGGGTTGGAGCAAAAATATAGAATCTGAGCTTAGAAACCTGAAAAAAGATCTGATGGAAAAATATGACTTCCTAGATATAAAATCTGAATCTGAGGAGCTGTCACCTGATGAGCTCCTCAGGTTAAAAAGCATCTATGCTGAGATGCACAACCTTTGGTTGAAGGAAGAAATCAAAGCTAAGCAAAGATCTAGAGATAGAGATATCAAGGAGGGAGATAGGAATACAGCTTACTTTCATACTGTTGCCAACCAGAGAAGGAGGAAAATGTTAGTTCATTCCCTGGATGGTCCTGATGGGCCCATCACAGAGGAGGCAGAGATGCTTGAACTAGCTACCTCCTTTTACAAAGACCTTTTTAAAAAAGAAGTGTCTTCTGGTTATAGGCTAGCTGAAGATTTCTATTCCTCTAATGAATGTGTTATTGATGAACAGAATAGAAACCTAGAGGCTCCTTTCTCAGAGGAGGAGATCAAGAAAGCTATTTTTGATTCTTACTCTGATGGAGCCCCTGGTCCAGATGGTTTACCTTTTGTTTTCTACCAGCATTTTTGGGACATGTTAAAAGATGATCTCATGGCTATGTTTAGAGATTTTCATGAGGGTAAATTAGATCTATTCAGGCTGAATTTTGCCATTTTAACTTTGATTCCTAAAGAACCTGAAGCTAGTAGCATGAAGAAGTTCACGCCTATTAGTCTTTTGAATTGTTGTTTTAAAAACTTTACTAAGGTTTTAACTAATAGACTTGCTCTTATCATGGGCATCATTACATCCATTAACCAATCTGCATTCATCAAAGGCAGGTTTATTCTGGAAAGTGTAGTGACTGCCCATGAAGTCCTTCAATCTATAGTCCATGAAAAGAAAGAAGGGCTTGTCCTTAAGTTAGACTATGAAAAAGCTTTTGATAAAGTTGACATTGAGTTTCTATTAGATGTTCTCTATAAGAGAGGCTTCTGCCCTAAAGTCCTAGCCTGGATTAAAGCTATTACTACTCAAGGCTCTGTTGGAGTCAAGTTAAATAATGCTGTTGGAAACTTCTTTATTACAAGCAAAGGGCTGAGACAGGGGGACCCCCTCTCTCCCCTTCTCTTTAATCTAGTTGTAGATGTTTTGACCAGGATGCTGATTAAAGCATCTAATGCTAACCTCATTAGAGGTCTTTGCTCAAATCTCTACCCTGGAGGAATCATTTGCCTCCAGTATGCAGATGATACCATTCTTTTCTCTGAAAATAATCCTGCTCTTGCATCAAACCTTAAGGTGGTGCTTACTTGTTTTGAACAAGTATCAGGGATGAGGATAAACTATGAGAAGAGTGAGCTTATGTTGGGATTCGTAGCATAGAAAACAAAAAAATTCCTACCGCGAGAACACAATCCAAGCCAAGATGCAATCTAGAAGACGATAGCAACAAGGGGATGAACGAGACTAACCCTTGAAGATTTCCAAAGCCTACGAGAGGAGGCTCTCGTTGTTGCAGAAGATGATCACTTGCCGCTTTCAAAAGCGCGCAGAAGATCTTGACGGTGCCACAATCGGGCAGCACCTCCGTACTCGGTCACACGTTCGGTGTTGATGAAGACGACGTCCTTCTCCCCGTTCCAGCGGGCAGCGAAAGTAGTAGATCCTCCTTGAATCCCGGAAGCACGACGGCGTGGTGGCGGTGTCGATGGAGATCTCCGGCGGAGCTTCGCTAAGCGTTTGCGGGAGAGGTGGAGGAGGTGGGGTGGCTAGGGTTTGGGAGAGGGGGTGGCCGGCCACTTGAGGGGTGCGGTCAAGCTATGGCTTGAGGTGGCCGGCCCCCTCCCCTTGTCCCTCTTTTTATAGGTGGAACCCCCAAGAGTTGGTCTACAAGTCTTCGAATAAGACCCCAAACAAAACCTTCCATATGGCATGAAACCTACCCAAGGTGGGATTCCCACTTGAGGTGGGATTCCCACCTTTCCATGAGGGGGGTGGCCGGCCACCTTGGTGGAGTCCACCTGGGACTCCACCCCTCTAGGGTTGGCCGGCCAAGCTTGGTGGAGTCCCTTCGGGACTCCGCCTTCCAAAGTGATTTCTTCCAGACTTTTCTAGAACCTTCTAGAACCTTCTAGAACCTTCCATAAATGCACCGGATCATTTTCAAACTTATAAAATGACTTCCTATATATGAATCTTATTCTCCGGACCATTCCGGAACTCCTCGTGATGTCCCGGATCCCATCCGAGACTCCGAACAAAACTTCGAACTCCATTCCATATTCAATATCTACTAATACGACATCAAACCTTAAGTGTGTCACCCTACGGTTCGCGAACTATGTAGACATGGTTGAGACCTCTCTCCGACCAATAACCAATAGCGGGATCCGGAGATCCATAATGGCTCCCACATATTCAACGATGACTTAGTGATCGAATGAACCATTCACATACGATACCGATTCCCTTTGTCACGCGATATTTTACTTGTCCGAGGTTTGATCATCGGTATCTCAATACCTTGTTCAACCTCGTCTTCTGACAAGTACTCTTTACTTGTACCGTGGTAAGTGGTCTCTTATGAACCATTCATATGCTTCCAAGCTATTAGACGACATTCCACCGAGAGGGCCCAGAGTATATCTATCCGTCATCGGGATGGACAAATCCCACTGTTGATCCATATGCCTCAACTCATACTTTCTGGATACTTAATCCCACCTTTATAACCACCCATTTACGCAGTGGTGTTTGATGTAATCAAAGTACCTTTCCAGTATAAGTGATTTACATGATCTCATGGTCGAAAGGACTAGGTGACGAGGGATCACCTCGCCAATGCCTACATATTGTAGACTAGGGTTTTCGGGAGAGAGCAACGATGGAGATTCCGGGAGCGAGATTAGGCACACGACGTACCCAGCTTCGGGTCCCCTCGGTGGAGGATCCCTACGTGCTACTAGCAATCCACTATATGGTCACAATATGTTTACATGGTGCCGCTGTAGCGGAGTTATGTTGTCTATATTCTGTCTATCTCTTGTCCTCCTTATTTCGGGTGCTCTGGCTAGCTTTATATATGCAATCAGCCTAGGGTTTTACAAGAGTCCTAGTCGACTACTTCTTCGGGTTGCCTTGTTAGGCCTTCTCCATATTTGGTCTTCTCCATATTGGGCCGAGCCAGGTATACTAATAATGGGTACCCGAAGGGTATGCCCATGTCAGTAGCCCCCGAGTTTATAGGGAAGTCGAAGACTTGCGTAGAAACTCCAAACATAACCATCTCCGAAGTCGAAGAAATACAAGGCGAGGTCCATGTCGTAGATCATGTGTAACGTAGATGATGTCGACGATTCTTGAAATTATCGGGTGCGCAGCAGCGCTCCCGATGGGAGTAGCCCCCGAGTCTATGGGCAAGTGCTTCCACTTAGGCATAGACTCAAGTTGTACTACTCGATGAAGAACTTAACTATATTTCTGGAAGACTTGATGAAATCCATGTGCTCCCGATGGGAGTAGGCTCCACTCGAGTCGTAGAATCGAGTTGAGTCTACAAACCTCACTACAAGAGATGGGAGATTTGTTGACGAAAACCCTGGTGACAAAAATGCATACCGTCATGGATGTGTCCTTATAGGTGACGAATTCATCTTTCGTCAAGCATTTAAGGTAATGCTTGACGGTATGATTTCTCGTCAAGAAAAAATCGTCACCCATTACCCAAGCGGGAAGGGCTTCCATCGTGTCTCGTTAATAGGTGACGAAATCAAAGATCGAGGTGACGAAATATTACTAAGTTACTTTATTAAATGTTATTAGTTTTATATATCATGCGTGACCCAGTTGTCGGGAACATATTTAATTAAGTAAAAATTGTGGTTTGGAAGAATCGAACAAGGGCTTCGGCGTGACCGACGCGGAGTCTTACCGCTAAGGTAGATATGGAATTTTGATCCGGATCCGTAAGTAGTCTATTCTACATATTTATTTCAATGGTGTGATCTAGATGTTACGACATAATAATTCCCTTATTAATATTTATGTCGGCCGAGGGTGCCTCGTTTAAGTCGCGCCGCTAGCGTGACACGGCCTATATAGGTGCTCTTGCTAACGGTCGAATCGACTAGGGTTCTCGTCGAGGTGAGAAGAATTCCGTGAAGGCTCCATTGTGGTGGCGGCGAGACGCATCATCGGTGAGTTGTCCTGATTGTTCGTTAGGTCTAGATTTTTTAATCAGTTGTCAAGATCTGTTCCGAAGAACGTTGGCATGTTCTTAACTGAATTGTAGGCAATGGATCGAAGTTGGATAACTGATGGCACCCGAAGTTCACAACAAAGTACATGGCAGGTGTTAGGATTTCATCAATTTTGCGCGAGAACACTTGGACAATACAGATGAACCAATCTTGTGCCCTTGCAAGGACTGCCTAAATCTGATACGTCAAGATATAAAAACAGTCGAGGATCACTGCAATTGTTCAGGTATGTCCATGACGTATACAAGATGGACTAGACATGGGGAAGATTTTAGTGATGACGAAGGGCGGGATAGAAACGATGATGGTGCGTATGATAGTGACAACGATGAAGAGGAAGACAATGGTGTTTGTTATGTTGATGATTCGTCTAGTATGATCGATGAACTGCAGAAGTCTGGAAATAAAGGTCCTGACCTGCCAAATCTGTATGCTAATCTAATTGAGTCAGCGAAAAAAGAACTTTATGAGGGATGCACCTCTTTCACTAGGTTGTCGTTCATCATTAAGCTCCTTCATGTCAAATCATACAGCCGGATAACAAACAGAGGATTTGATCTCTTACTTCAGCTTTTACGTACAGCTTTGCCAGATGTGGACTTTCCCAAATCATATGCTTGATGCTAAGAGTGTTCTTTCCGATGTTGGGCTTGGTTATGAGACAATTCATGCATGCAAGTTTGATTGTTCTTTATTTTGGGGAGATCACAAGGACGATACTGAACTGCCATGTTTGTGGATTATCAAGATATAGAGACCCTCATCTGGAAAAAGAAAATCCCTCACAAGGTGTTAAGGTACTTTCCTATAATTAAAAGGTTGCGAGACTATTTGTTAAAAAGGAAATGTCGACACATACAAGATGGCACAAAGAGAAGAGGGTTGTTGAGCCCAATGTACTGAGGCACCCTGCTGATGGTGAGGCATGGAAGCACTTTGATGGCAAGTTTGATTGGTTTGCTAAAGATCCTCGTAACATAAGACTAGGTTTTGCCACAGACGGCTTGAGTCCTTTTGGAAGTATGAGTAATCCTTACGATATGTGGCCTGTTTTTGTGATTCCTTACAACTTCCCACCATGGATGTGCATGGATCAATCGAATTACATGATGGCATTGCTAATCCCGGAAAGTATTCCCCAGGGAAAGATTTTCATGTATTTATGCAGCCACCGATAAAAGATATGATGCAGCTATGGAGTGGTGTGGAGACATTTGATGCATGCACGAGAGGAATATTTCCCATTGCATGCTGCGTTTCTTTGGTCTATTCATGATTATCCCGGATATGCCACTATGTCAGAGCCGAAGCACAAGAGGATTTCATGCGTGTGTGCATTGCGATGAGAATCCTTGCGCTGAACCTTTGAAAAACAAAATTGGATATATTGGGCATCGGCGATTTCTTGATAAAAAACACCCATACAGGAGAAGGAGACTTTTCAATGGTACAACTGAGATTAGAGATCCACCAAGGAAGTACACACCCAAAGAGGTAGCTGCGAAGGTAGAAATGGTTAAGGATTTTGAACATGGGAAAAATCCAATAAATAGAAAGCGGAAGCGTGCAATCGCATCCGGTGAACCAACATGGCACCGAAAGTCAGCTTACATCATCTACCGTATCGGCGCGAACTTAAGATAGCTCACAACTTAGATGTGATGCATATTGAGAAGAACATATGTGACAATATTGTTGGTACACTACTTGAACTTGAGGGCAAGAATAAGGACACTCGTTAGTGCTAGAATTGATTTGAGGAAATTCAAAATGTGGAAGAAGTATTGGTTGAAGAAAATTGAGAAGGATGATGATGATGCAGCGAGTAAGTTATGCGAAGCCCCCTGCACCATGGACGCTTTCGAAGGAACGGAAGAAGACATTTGTGTAGGTATTTGGCAAACACTAGGTTCCCGGATGGTTATTGCGCAAGCCGGGGAAGATGTGTGAATATTGATGGTTGTAAGGTTACCGGTATGAAGACGCATGATTGCCACATACTTCACGGCGAGTGTTGCCGGCTGGGCTCAAGGGAATTGCATCTAAGGAAATGTATGTGGCTATTGCAGAGCTAGGAAGATTTTTAGGAGCTGTGTGCCAAAACCCCGAAAGTTGATGTGCTTGAATCGATTGAAGGTTGAAATTGTTGTGATCCTATGCAAACTTGAGAAGCTCTTCCCCGAGCTTTTTTGATGTAATGGTGCACTTAGCTATTCATCTTCTCGAGGAGGCTCTTTTGAGGGGTCCTGTTCATTATGGTTGGATGTATCCGAGTTGAGAGAAGATTAGGTTATCCGAAGTCTACGGTCCAGTAACAAAGCAAGGCCGAGAAGGTTCTATCGCGAGAGCTACATTGTTGATGAGTGTTTGATTTTTTGCTCTAGATTTTTCAAGGATGGCACGAAACAAGATTTAACAAAGATGATAGGAACCAAGACATTCGGAGAAAACCTGATCCTGACGAGATGGAAGTATTTTCAGTTGGAGCTAAAGGTCTTGGGAAATCCATTTTGAAACATTTTGACAAGGAATTTGACAAAATGGTTTGGTATGTGCTGAACAATCGTGACGATGTAGAACGTTATATCAGGTAAGTAGTTAGCTTCACTTTAATAACTACTTCTCAATGTTGCGAACATAATTGTCCTGTATTTCATATGTGTTTTTTCTATGTTTCGATGAATTCCGACAAGAATTGGGAGGTAGGGGTGTGCGTGACATCGAGGAGACGGTTCGGAGAGAGTTTGCGGGTTGGTTTGCAAACCATGTGAGGCAGATTGGACAATGCATCGAGAAGATTTGAAGTCTCACGGCTGCTTGGGCCGGACCGGCGTGTAGTAGTATACGCCTGGTTGCAACGTAAAGGGTGCGAGGTTTCGCACGCTTACTCGGGATAAAGACACGAAGACTCAAAATTCGGGCGTAGCGACTAAGGGATCTTTTGGTGATGCGAGATGAGACCGACTACTATGGTGTTACTGCAAGAAGTTCTTGAACTGCGATACGGGAGTAACAAACACGGTGACAGGTCCATGTACTTGTTTCGTTGCGGCTGGTTCGACCTTGCGAGCAAGGGTTCGAAGATAAAAGATGATGGTTTTTTAAAAGCGTTAACACTTCTATCCTATGGTTCAAGAATTCACCATTCATATTGGCCGAGTCAAGCTGAAACATGCTTCTATTTGGAGGATACAAAGTTTGGTGATCCGTGGAAAGTGGTGCGAAGTTCAGCCATAGACATGTGTACGACGTTCCAGAATTAGAAGATGGTAACGATGATGCATTTGTACGGAATGAAGACGCATACCAGGAGGATGAAGGTTCGATCGACCATACATTTCATGATGTTGTCGACCTAGACGAGGAAGCAGATGTGGAAGCGGAGGAGGATGATCATCGTCTCTGCTGAAGTTGTACGTATTCACGATGCTCGTACAATCCGTGAACTAGAGAATGCGGAAGATAGTCCCAATGTTGACATGGATATGAGCGAAGATGAACTAGAGAATCAGGAAGATAGTCTCATTTTGGAAGAGAACATACATGATGACAAGGGAAAAAATTCAGAAGAAGATAGTGATTTAGATTGATAGAAACATGTAATGCATACAACTATATGTTTTGTTCCAAACATTTGAAATGTTCTTATTTAGATGTTTACGATCTCGAACTTGTCATTGAAATATCCAGAAGGTTTTAAGAGCAAATTAATATAAGCAAAAATATGGACAAATATAAGAAAGCCAACATGTCGGTAACATAACTTTGACAATGGTTTTAATTAATCGACACTTGACACGATTACAACCAGCAGCACGATATGACTAACTATTGTTTTAACACAAGCAAAATCGACAATCGCATAAAGAGTCTTACAACTTAATTTAAACCTAAAGGGGCTGCATAGTTGGACACACCGGCACCATGAATCACGGACTAGCTACTCCAGATCGATTTCAGGCACATGGGTAGCAAACAAGTAAACCCCTGCATTTCCCAGGTAAAGCAAGAACAGCATCTTGTCACCCATCTGAAGGTGCTTTTCCTTGTCCATGAACTCCTTCCACCCATCGACGCACATACGACCATCGTCTGAAGAAATTGCGTAGGACGAATGCACCAAAGTACTTGGGATGGCACACAATACTGATTGCACCATATTGTTCCATACCTTTAGGAACCAAACGGCTAGGGATTTTCTGTTCCAACAGTAGGGACATAGTTTAGTTAACACTTGTACGTAATGTAGGTCGCAAACTTAATGAAATGATATGATCTCTCGCTTACCACGTGTTTGTTGTAATTTTCATTTGTTTGTCCAATTCAGAGTATGCAGCATTGGGACAAGTAGTGCTCCTTGGTCATAATCTCCGGCATTGTGGTAGTCAACAAGGTAGTCCAAGTTGTCCACTCGAAGAATGACGGTATGCATCATCCTCCAATTTATCATTGTTCCATCGGTACTACCGAGCAAGTCAACAATGTCACGCTTCGTACGGGACAAGCTGGTAGTAAGCTGCATAATTAAAATAACCGACATAAGATGGAATAATTAATATGATCAATCATTGTGTCCAAAGGTGGAAAATTACCTGGATGGATTAGTGGTTCAGTTCCGGTTATTACAAGAGTATCCGACCGGATGAGTTAACTCTGAAAATTAACTCCATGCCAACCTTAAAATTGTACACTCTAGCAAATTCGTTCCAAAATCTTCCGTTGATATAGGTTACGCGACTCTGTTGGTAACATTAACAACAAATGCATGGCCATCTTTGGTTTTGAGTGCAGCTTCAAAAGTTGTCCTGTGGGAGGTCTGGACACCATACTTCTTAAGGAAATACGGTCTATAGTAGCAAGGGATGACCTAAATTCAGTAGAGTTAATACAAAAGTAAGTTAAATATGCGTCTACTCGGATAATCACCGAGTCTCAGATCTTGGACTTCTATCGGCACATATCTGAACTTCTATCGGCACATATCTGAACTTCTATCGGCATAGGACTGAACTACCGATACCTCTATCTCTAACGACTACAACTATCGTAAAACTGGTATGAACGTAAAAGTTATCACAACTATCGTAAAACTCAACCATAAATAAGCGGTTAATACATATGGTGACCAACAATTATTACACACATCTGAATAATAGTACTAAACTAGCAATCACTACTAGGATCACGTGTTAAACTTTGATGTGGCGGCGAATTAATGAAACATCTGAATGAATTTTAAACTTATAAGTGCATGTACTGTCTTCTCCTCAAAACCCTCTTGTAGTGTTTGCACGAAAAAACCTAACGCGACTCCCCCTCGCCGCACATCCCCTTCTTGTCAAAGCAAAGCTGGACACTCGCAAAAAATATGAAGAAAGATTACCAATCGGAAACAACGATCGATCGCGAGACGTACATGTTATTTACGTACTCCACTAGTAGGCGCCATCCTTGGTCTCGACGCGGAGCGAGAGTCTTACAAGTCTCGCCGGCGAGAGACGTGGCGAGCTGTGGCGGCGAGAGACGTGGCGAGATCTGGCGGCGAGAGACGTGGCGAGATCGGGCGGCGGCTGAAGGAGGTCGTGAAATGATGGCAAGTTATATCGTGGAGTAAATTTCGGTAGGTCAATAGGAGTGCAAATGGGCGGTGCTGGGTTTAGACGTGACAACACGGTCCAATGCGCGTCAGTAGGACTAGACCCGCGTCAGTTTTCTCTTCGTCCGCCGTGTCAATATTTATCCCCTTCCCCCTCCCCTACCGTCTCAATATTCGCACCGCATCCTGGTTTCCACTTTCCACACTTCTCGTCGTCTCCTCTCCCTCATTATCTTCGTCTTCCGCCGCTGCGTCGCTCATGGACATGGATGAGCAGCAAATCTACAACTCGGACTAGCAAGCGCACGGTCCACATCCACGACGACGAGGACACTGGATGTGGTCTACACCAACGACCCACGGGAAGTGCGCCGCGTCCTCGACATGTACACGGAGTGGCTCATGGAGGAGGAGCACAAGTTCGTCGGCCTCGACTTCGAGTACACCAACCATCGAGCCGAGGACGAGAAGAAGATCGCCGTGGTTCAACTCGCATGCGTCGACATGTGCTTGGTGTTCCACTACGCAGCGTAAGAACTAATCCCCTTTTTTAATCTTTCGTTTGGGGTTTTTACTTGCCGCCGTTCGTCTCTCTTTGATTTTCGTTTGACATTGTTCCCGAAAATCAGTACATTCCCGATCTAAATCTGCTACACATTGTTCCAGAAAAGCAGTACATTCCCGATCTAAATCTGCTACACATTGTTCCCGATTTATTAATTTGTTTCATCTTCGTCTCCTCTGTAGGTTCTTGCATATTTGTAACTGATCTGTGACTAGTACATTACTTTGTTTACTGCAGTGCTAACTGGTGGGAGTCTCCGGCAATCTGCGATTTCTTTCGAGAAGGCGCTACGTTTGCGAGTGTTGACATCCGTGGTGACAAGAGAGTTCTGCGGAGGACATGGCACATGGAGATTCCTTCTGAGTACTACGTCGATCTCCAGGACGAGTACTTCAAGTACACTTGGTCATGCGAGGGCTGGCATGGCTACCATGGCAGCAAGACTCATTGATTCATGGTTCGGTGATATGAAGAAGAAGTTCCACCACCATCGCCACAGACTGTGGGGGGACTTCCCACTTCCAAATATGAACATCGAGTATGCAGCCATTGATGCTTGGGTCTCGTACTGAGCTCTACCGCAAGATCGTGGTCGACGAGTCCTGCTGATGGTGGATTGATCATCTCTTCTGCTGCATGACCCCCTGATCTTTTGGTTTGGTATCCCTCCTGCGTGAGGTGCTTTTGGCTAGTAGTCCATTCTTTTGAAACTGTAAATATTTTGCCATGCTATGTTAACAATTGTCTTGGGAGGTTTCAATTTTATGTTAACAATTGTTCTTTTGAAACTAAATGTTCAGAAGCGATAGAGTTCTTCAAAATCAAAACATAGCAGACGTAAAAATCACCAAAAATTGTGATTAAAATTTTCTTTATGACTTTTACTCATTTATCTGAAATTTTTCATCGAAAAAATCTCAAAGTGGTGAACAATAACATAATATGGTGTCCCCATGGTGCACATGTGTCGAACGAGGGGTTTTCGGACGAAAAGAGGGGCATGATTTGGCACCCTTGTGCACAATGTGATATCACACCTTGCTTGCTATGGGTTTTGATTTTTGGAGTTGGTGGCTTGGTGTCCCCATGGTGGACATGTGTCGAACGAGGGGTTTTCGGCCGAAAGAGGGGAAATCGCCAAAAGCTGACCAAACCACCATGGATTTGGGGCATGATTTGACACCCTTGTGCACATTGTGATATCACACCTTGCTTGCTATGGGTTTTGATTTTTTGGAGTTGGTGGCTTGGTGTCCCCATGGTGGACATGTGTCGAACGAGGGGTTTTCGGACGAAAAGAGGGGAAATCGCCAAAAACTGACCAAACCACCATGGATTTGGGGCATGATTTGGCACCCTTGTGCACATTGTGATATCACACCTTGCTTGCTATGGGTTTTGATTTTTGGAGTTGGTGGCATGGTGTCCCCATGGTGGACATGTGTCGAACGAGGGGTTTTCGGACGAAAAGAGGGGGAAATCGCCAAAAGCGGCCAAACCACCATGGATTTGGGGCATGATTTGGCACACTTGTGCACATTGTGATATCACACCTTGCTTGCTATGGGTTTTGATTTTTTGGAGTTGGTGGCTTGGTGTCCCCATGGTGGACATGTGTCGAACGAGGGGTTTTCGGACGAAAAGAGGGCGAAATCGCCAAAAACTGACCAAACCACCATGGATTTGGGGCATGATTTGGCACACTTGTGCACATTATGATATCACACCTTGGTTGCTATGGGTTTTGATTTTTTGGAGTTGGTTGCTTGGTGTCCCCATGGTGGACATGTGTCGAACGAGGGGTTTTCGGACGAAAAGAGGGGGAAATCGCCAAAAACTAACCAAACCACCATGGATTTGGGGCATGATTTGGCACACTTGTGCACAATGTGATATCACACCTTGCTTGCTATGGGTTTTGATTTTTTGGAGTTGGTGGCTTGGTGTCCCCATGGTGGACATGTGTCGAACGAGGGGTTTTCGGGACGAAAAGAGGGCGAAATCGCCAAAAACTGACCAAACCACCATGGATTTGGGGCATTTAACGTCACCACATTACCCTACAACGAAGTTTCACTTCGAAAAAGGTTTGACAACCTCTTAGTGCAATTAGGTCAACCTAGGTTTCACCAAACACTCAAACTTTCATATAAAATTGAAAATTTGTTGAAATCTTTCCAAACCTTGTGTATTGGCCAATGTGTGGCTAACACTTTCCATGGAAAATAACAAACTAGAAAAAAATTTGGCATAAGGGTGCATCAACATGTGGGTAATGACGCTAGCATGCTATCTTGGCAGTTTGGTTTGAAAATTTTCAAAAATTCATCCCCTAAACTCAAGAAGAGGCTATGTGTGATCACTAATTCGTATTTCAAATATTTTAGAGTTTTTAATACCCATACTGAAAATTCTGTGCCAGCCCATCCGTCATGCGTGGGACCCATGTCAAAGTAATGGGAAAGTGGACCGACTACATGCGAGCAATCCACGTTTTCACACCCACGCGTCGGACGGAAGGAACCCAAACGGCAGCACGTACTCGTATATCCATCGGCCCCATCGTCTCTCCCACCCGCAACTTCTATTCCCCAATCTCCGGCGAAAAACCCTGCTTGCACCTCCACCGAGCGCAACACCGACCTCCCCTTCCACCGAAGATCCCGAAGATGAAGCGTGTTCGCGGAGACGAGCCGGGAGGCGAGTGCGGTCGTCAACGTCGACGAGGCGACGGCGATGGTCCGGTAGTAGTCGACGTCGCGGAGGCGGGATCTTCTTCCGCAAGCTGGAGCCGCTCTTCGCCGCGCCGTGACCGTGGAGGGCTCCGCCCAACCGGCCGTGGTCGCCGTCGGCTGATGAGGCCACGGGAGACGTCCTCGCTCCCGCGGCACAAGCAGATGACCGGGGCTTCGATCCGAATGACCCGTTCTACCGCCACTCCGGGCGGTACCGCGAGCTATATGGCCCCGAAGAGTGCGACGAGTTCGAAGAGGAGGCCTCCGACAAGCTGCGGCGAGTCTTGTACTATTCCGATCGATCCCTGTTTTTCTTGATCTTACTTGTTCACCATAGGGTTTGCTCATAGGGTTGATTGATTTGCCCTGTCAACGACTTCTTGTACAAATTGATGATTACGGGGTTCTTGCTCATCTGATTTATGGTTTGTAGTTAGTAGATCTGTAATATTTGATGCACATCTTGATTCAACTGTAATGATTCCTTTTGTGTGATGAATGATACCTGCTTAGTGTAACGCTCACTGCATTTCAAACTTAAATTCATCCGAATATGAATCATACCGAGTGATTATGATTACAAGAATTATATTATAGGTACTATTAATTGATCTGATACATGGATTTTATAATCACCATTTGTCTTAAACTGGTGCTTATTTATACGATGAAAGCATACTTGTGTACATCATTTTAATTTGGGGAACAAGTGAATTATCAGTTGCATGTAATTTATGACCATAATTTTTGTTCAATTCCTGCTTATTGACGTCATGAATCCATATTGTTTTATGAATCAGGTACATCTTCGGGGAACAAATGATTGATCCCTGATCCATGAAATTTATAATCACCATTTTCTCTTAAATTGGTGCTTACTTATAATACTGAAATAATGATTGGACTACCCATGAACAAGTTGTGACAACGGTTTAAATTGGTGGTTATTTATATTAGTGAAGTAATTATGTATGGTTGGATCTGGATCATAAATGTTGATTCTACATGATTAATTCTTAATAATGTTCATACAAAAATATTTAATGCTTCAATTGTATTTCAGTTAATTTCCTTCTCTCACTTCTTCTTTACTTTCAAAATCGCGGGAAGACTCTGAGGACGTTGACAGCGACAAGGAGGACCGGGACCGGAAGAGCCGCTTCGTTCTGAAGAAGCTGAAGGCTGGCCAGATCCCTTTCCGTCGTAACGGAAAGCCACATTGCCCATTCTGCGGCAGGGTTTTCCCGAACGATCTCGTGTGTCTGATCCAGCACGCGACGGGAGTTGGAAAAGGTAGCAAGCAGAAGCACAATCCTGCTAGCAAGGCGAAGCACGCTGCCTTTGGCAAGTTCCTCAGGGACTACGTCAGGACTGGCCTCATCCCGCTCGTCGGTCCAGCGCGTTGGCCCTCATGTTCTCCACTAAATTTAGTTTCTCGTTTAGTTGTTCCCCCGGAGGTTCATGGTTAAACTATGTCATGTTTCAAAGACTATGTTCTACTTTTGTTATTTGGAACCTGGGCAATCATACCCAGTTGTTTAACTTCCATCCTAGTGGGCTTGTTCTGTTTTTCCCAAGGCCCAGGGAAGTACATATTAATTTGCAAAAAATGAACAATCCCTTCACACTATACAATGCAGGACCAAATCGGTGAAAATTGAGCTGCGGTAGAAAAAATGCGAGGACCAAATAGTCAATCGTAAAGTTTACCCCCTACATAATCCCACTATACAATCCCTTCACACAAGAGCGGCAGGGTAGCGATATGACATAAACACACAATGGGCACACACAAATTGTAGACTAAAACAATTATATCATATGATAAAGATTATATCATAGGATATCAACTGAAACTTCAATACCACCACGGCCGCCCTGGTTGAAAAGAATGAGAACAACATTCCCAGATTCAAAGTTGTACTCCTTAGTAAACTCCGACCAGCAGGAATCGAACTTCATCCTTCCATCAGTAGTAGTGTAGTATGCACCACGAGGGTGGTAGCCATAGTCATCAACAAAAAAACATGCCTCCCCGCTTTCGAGAGATATTCAAGGACCTAACAACTTCCTTCGGTATACGCTGAATAATAAAAATTAAATTATATATGGGAAGGATATAAAGGATAACTAAGATTACATAAAGAAAACGAGAATTATACCGAGTCCATTGCCCTTCAAATCGGTATTCGTCAAGGTGTGCACAAAAACAACACCAAGACCAAGACCACGCTCACGGAGAAGTTGTTCCTTCTTCAATGTTTGAGCAGTAGTAAGCATAACACCTTTAGTGTGGACAACTGCTGAGTTGGAATTTCTGCATACAAATTTAAAATTAATAAAAGAATAAAAAAGAGGAGATATAACATCAGTTATATTAAAAAAATGGGCAACACATGGTAAAAGATAAAACAGAATTACCATCGACACGATGCTTTTCGAGTGCCATCGGGACCTCTCTGCAAAAATCCCAAACAGTTCAGGAGCACTATCAAACCCAAACATGATACGAGTCACCAACTTTCAGTGTCGTAGTCATGAAGAAATTTTTGGTATCCGAGTACCAAAAACACGTGTCTTCGAACTGCCTTTCTTAACATGAAATTTGTACTTCACTTCATCCGATGTAACGACAAAGAAGATATTACCAACAAGGTTGTTGAACTGCCTCCTCACAAAACAAGGCACAGTCTGAAAAAACGAGTAGAACAAAAATGCAGAAAATAAGGATATAGTCTAGAATCTGTCAACAAAAAAGATACATTCTAAAAAGGATATATACCATAAAGTCATCAAATCTGCTTCCAAGATAACAACGAAATGAACTGAGAGTCTCCCGCCTCTGCTGACAATGATTGCCCATCGAACCACAAACAACACAGTTCATCCTGTGTATATTTAGCAATTACCAAAGCTAGTAAAAAATACAGGTAGGTAGGGCATATTCATAGAAATCTATCCATAGATCTGAAACCATACACACATATATCCATAGATCTGAACAAACAAGATTATTCAGAGGACAAAAAGGATTTTCAACAAACAAGAGAAAAAGGAGGTGAGGTGAAGTAGTGACATGTAAAAACATATTTTCCTACCTCTCAAAACAAACGAAAATCTTCGGAGAGAAAAGATTTTTCAGCGAGAAAAGAGAGAGAAAGAAGATGAAGGAGACTTGCTTCACCGCATGAACAACGGAGGGCGAAGGCAAAACCAACCAGGGGCATTATAAATACAATAAGTAGTAGTAACTCGCCTACAACCGCTATTTAATGAGGCTGTGGGGTAGATGGTGGTTGCTATCCTTTAAGTTATTCAAAAGTCAAACACAAAGTATCTCATGCAAAAATACATTGAATCATAAAGTTGCACTTCAAAATTATTTAAAACCATATGATTTACAACTTCAAATGTACAACAACATGTTGACTACATGCCTTTGTTCGGACTATAGGTTAGGTCAGAACAATTATGGCATGTTAGTCATTTTTTCAACATACATAAAAAACAAATGCTCATTTGTGGACGAAGTGCACAATTATACCAAAGTAGGCATCACTTCAACACATCAAACTACACCAAACCTCATGAAAAATTTAAATTTGAATTTTGCACATGAATGTCACAACATTTACTCGGTCCCACTAGTTACTGATGATTTTACATTGAATTTAGCATTTATTATGAGTTTTACTCGTTTCTGTCATTTTTTAATAAAAAAATCAACAAACACCTAAAAATGTCGAGAAAAATCTGAAACTCCTTAGGCACACATACCTACCCTTCATGACCACTCACAAAAATTTGCAGCTCAATCTGAGTATTTGAAGTGCAGCTTGCTTGAAAAAGAGCCCTTCACCGACATGATCGATGTGGGTCCATGATACGTCTCCAACGTATCGATAATTTCTTGTGTTCCATGCCACATTATTGATGTTATCTACATGTTTTATGCACACTTTATGTCATATTCGTGCATTTTCTGGAACTAACCTATTAACAAGATGCCGAAGTGCCGGTTCCTGTTTTACTGCTGTTTTTGGTTTCGAAATCCTAGTGACGAAATATTCTCGGAATCGGACGAAATCAACGCCAAAGTTCCTATTTTCATCGGAAGCATCCGGAACACCGGGAAGGACCGAGAGGGGGGCCACGGGGCCACCAAACCCTAGGCCGGCGCGGCCGAGAGGGGGCCGCGCCGCCTATGGTGTGGCCCCCTGTCGGCCCTCTGCGCCGCCTCTTCGCCTATATAAAGCCCCTGGATCAGAAAACCCGAGACCAATTGACGAAACTCCGAGAAAGACTCCGGGGGCGCCGCCACCGTCACGAAACTCCAATTCGGGGGACGGAACTGCGATTCGGCACCCTGCCGGAGCGGGGAAGTGCCCCGGAAGGCTTCTCCATCGACACCGCTGCCATCTCCATCGCCACCGCTGCCATCTCCACCGCCATCTTCATCACCGCTGCTGCTCCCATGAGGAGGGAGTAGTTCTCCATCGAGGCTCGGGGCTGTACCGGTAGCTATGTGGTTAATCTCTCTCCATGTACTTCAATACAATGATCTCATGAGCTGCTTTACATGATTGAGATTCATCTGAGTTTTGTATCACTACTATCCATGTGCTACTCTAGTGATTTGTTATTAAAGTAGTTTATTCCTCCTGCATGTGTGCAAAGGTGACGATGCGTGCACCGTGTTAGTACTTGGTTTATGCTATGATCATGATCTCTTGTAGATTATGGAGTTAACTATTGCTATGATAATATTGATGTGATCTATTCCTCCTACATATGCATGAAGGTGACAGTGTGCATGCTATGCTAGTACTTGGTTTAGTAGCGTTGATCTATCTTACACTAAAGGTTACTTAAACATGAGCATTATTGTGGAGCTTGTTAACTCCGGCATTGAGGGTTCGTGTAATCCTACGCAATGTGTTCATCATCCAACAAAAGTGTAGAGTATGCATTTATCTATTCTGTTATGTGATCAATGTTGAGAGCGTCCACTAGTGAAAGTGTAATCCCTAGGCCTTGTTCCTAAATACTGCTGCGTTACTACTACTGCGTTACTACTGCTTGTTTACTGTTTCTTTGCGTTACTACTCGCTGCAATACCACCACCATCAACTACACGCCAAGCACTTTTCGGCATCGTTACTACTGCTCATACTTATTTATACCACCTGTATTTCACTATCTTTTCGCCGAACTAGTGCACCTATTTGGTGTGTTGGGGACACAAGAGACTTCTTGCTTTGTGGTTGCGGGGTTGCATGAGAGGGATATCTTTGACCTCTTCCTCCCTGAGTTCGATAAACCTTGGGTATCCACTTAAGGGAAACTTGCTTGCTGTTCTACAAACCTCTGCTCTTGGGGGCCCAACACTTGTCTACGAGGAAAGGAGGGGAACGTAGACATCAAGCACTTTTACGGCGCCGTTGCCGGGGAGGAAAGGTAAAAGGCTCTCATACTACGGTCGCAGGTAAAGTATTTTTCGGCGCCGTCGTGTGTGTGCTCGAAGCTATTTCCTTTAGATCCTGCAATTGCATCTTTTTGTTTCTTGTTTACACTAGTTAGGCATAATGGAAAACAACAAAAAATTTAGTGAGCTTTTTAATCTTTTTCCTGATTTAGAATTGTTTGATGCGAAAATTAAAAAACCTATGGAACCTTATTTGCATGCTAGTAGCGATGTTATTAGTATGAATGCAATTACTGCTAATGCTATGAAGAAGTCTAAGCTTGGGGAAGCTAGTTTTTGTGGTCTTTTTAGCTTCCCATCTTTAGGGGAGAAAATTTGTTATGATAATGCTTTATCTCCCATATGCGATAACTCTAATAATGCTTCGATATTTTAAATCCACCTGCTAAAAGTATTCCGTATAAAATACCCATGAAAATTATTGAACGTGTTATGGACAACCACTATAAAGGGGATGGAAGCTGTCCATCCTAGAGATCATTCTCTGTTTTTGCACGAATTATGTGGGTTATTCAAGTGTGCAGGTATCTCTATGGATGAAGTGAGGAAGAAGCTATTCTCTGTTTCGCTTGTCCAGTAAAGCGGCGCATTGGTATAAATTGTTGGAGAATAGGCATTCTCTTGGTTGGGAGGAAATTGCATCTCTCTTTTATTCTAAAATTTATCCTCCGCATGAAGTGCATATTGATAGGAATTATATTTATAACTTTTATCCTCGTGATGGAGAGAGTATTTCTCAAGCGTGGGGAGATTGAAATCACTAATGCTCAAATGTCCCATTCATGAGCTCCCCAGTAATGTTATTGTTAACAATTTTTATGCGAGGCTTTCGGGACAACACAAGGACTATCCGGACACGTGTTCGGAGGGATCTTTCACAAGCAAGGAGGTTGAAGCTAGGTGGGACCTCCTTGATCGGATTGAGGACAACGCTGAAGGATGGGAGAACAATGAAGGTAAAGAGTCGGGTATAAATTATGATTATGAATGCGTTGAAGCTTTTATGGATACCGATAAATTTCGAAATATGAGTGCTACTTATGGTCTTGACTCTCAAGTTGCTGCAAATCTTTATAAAGCCTTTGCTTCTCATTTTGAATTGCCTAAAAATAATTTTGATAAGTATCATGAACCTTTTAAAGAGGCTTGCATGAAGAATAAAATTGTTGTTAATTATTGCAATAAGCATGCTCAAACTCCTAAGAATGCTATTTCCTATAAGCATGTTAATTTTTGTGGAATACATAGACCTTGTGGAATTAATCAAATCAAAGATGAATATTGCATCCATCATGCTAATGAAAAAACTAGAAAGTGGTTTAGGGCTCTAGATGATCTTGGTAAAAAAGTTTGTGCCCTCTATCCTTTTATTTGTGAAGTTTGCCATGAAGTGGGTCATTTTAATTTTCAATGCTCCC